>NW_008662656.1:13118-32544 GCF_000695815.1 Acanthisitta chloris
GTGAAGGTGGTGATTTTCATAGAGAGATAAATACTTAGGCCACTCTTAAGCAAAGGTTACATGAAATGAGGCTTTCTGTCTCATGCTGGTAGTTGTGCTGTATTTATTTTCAGCTGTTAGTGCTGAAAATAAAGATTAGTAAAATGAAAGTCAGTTTAAAGTTAAAAAAATCACTTCCTAATTTCATAGCGATCAGCAGTGCTGGCAGAGCAGATGTGAGAGAGAGATAAATACTTAGGCCACTCTTAAGCAAAGGTTACATGAAATGAGGCTTTCTGTCTCATGCTGGTAGTTGTGCTGTATTTATTTTCAGCTGTTAGTGCTGAAAATAAAGATTAGTAAAATGAAAGTCAGTTTAAAGTTAAAAAAATCACTTCCTAATTTCATAGCGATCAGCAGTGCTGGCAGAGCAGATGTGAGAGAGGGAGAATATAATTTTGACTCTTGACTCTAAGATGAACTTTACTCTGGTTTTTTTCACTTGAAAAGAAAGTTTGGTGTTGAAAATATTTACCATTTCTATAAGTAATCAGGAGATTGGTATTTTTCTTGCAAAATCCCAATTGTATCAAAATATGGAAAATAATTTTTCTATTTTTATTTTAATTATAATACTAATTGTGTAGTAATATTCTGACTATAGTAAGCAGGTTTTAATAATGGAATTTGTTGCTCTCTGTATAAATACTGAAATTCAAATAATGTGAATATATATAACTTTTAAACTTTCTAATTACCCACTGTAATGTTTCGTAGTTTAAGGAAATGTTAGCATGTGCTTTAATTTAAAGGCTTGCACTTCTAAAATGAGTTTCATGAATAGTGAAAACAGTGCAGTAGGAGTGGTTTTAGGCAGTAATTTCTCCTCTGTACTCTTATCTGTATGAGCCTAATCCATTAGAATGCCTTGTGTAGCTGTAGGGGAGGGTGGGGGAAAACGATCCCAAAACCTTTACTGTTTCATGCAGTGTGGGGAACAGCAGGAAAATCCCAACTCACTACAGTTAGATGTGATTGCATTTCAATTAATCCACCTGTTAAACAGTTAAGCCATCTGACATGCAAAGTGCGTGTTAAGTGGAAGGAGGTGAGGTTGAGAGGGAACAGATGAACTCTTGCTTAAGTTTCCAGCCTCTGTAACCAGGAGGGGATCAGCAGGAGTAGTGCACTTACCCAGAAGAAACTTCATTGGTCGAACTTCTTAACATTGTGTAATGGGTTTTTTGTTTATTTATAAGATGATTAATGTGTATTTATATGCTTTAGTATTTTAAGCTTGCTCTGAGGCAAAAAAAGTAAATCTAAACTTAGAACAATAAAAGCAAAATAGACTATGTTAAATTCTGTAAAAAAATTTTAAGAAATCCCAAGAGTTTTCTTGTGAGTACTGCAGTAAATTGTTGTGTAGATTTGCTCCAATTATTTTTACATAGTCTGAAGTAGGAGTGGAGCTTAGAGTTGTGGGGTTTTTTTGCTTTGTCTTTTTGGGCTAAGGAAGGAAAAGGGCAAAAGGGTAAGAAGAAAGAGGTTTAAAAGAGGCCTTTGATGTTAGGAAACCACAATATGCAGAACTCTTCAAAGCCCTGTTTGACTTGTCTTCCACTTGATTGCTGCAACTTTGGCAGATAGGAGACTGTAACTACAAAGCTGTTGATGGTTTATTTCACAATTGCTAGATATTTCTCTGGATAGTGTAGCATAGCAATTTCACTGCAGTGAAATTGGTACTCCAGTTGGTAGAGCTTTCCAATTTTACTTGTCATGCTAGTGTAGAGACAGTAATTTGAAACCTAAAATAATGTGTTTAATCACTTGACAAAAATGACACTCACCTTAATTATAGAAAGGTTTATATGTGAACATGTTCCATTTACACTCAAAATGGAAGTCAAATTAAAAGGCAGATGTGTAGAATTAACAAGATTAATCTTGACATCTACTGTACATGTAATCCCTGAGAATTTTTTTAATGTGAACCCTGAGGAGACATTTAAATACACTTGGTAAAACATGTTAGACAAACCCTAATAGTTTTGACTACCCAAATGGAAAAAAAATAGCTTGGTTATCAATGTCTGGTTAGGGACAGGTCAGCTACTGTAATTTTAAAATATTGATGGACAAATGTAACTTGATATACACAGTAAAAGAATTGTGAGCAGTGAGGCCTGTTTTTGTTTTTAAATGACACTGTTCTTCCAAAGTCCAGATTATTCTGTTGCAACCATTAAATTTGACAGCAATCACAAATGGCAATCTTCCCAAGTGGAACAGGGCTGTTGGATGCTGCTGGGAGACTGAAGTAGTACTCTCCTGAAGCTTTAAGATTGACAAGCAGATGATTCCAGAGCTTGGCCTTCGTATATGGATGTTCTTTATTTCCTCTCGTACTGCCTCTCTAAACTTGAAACCACAGTTACTTTGAGTGTGTGTGTGAATTGTGAAGAGAGACAAGTGCCTGGAATGGGAGTTTCTTGCTGGAGTGGGAGGATGGTGGCACCCAGAGCACCATGTGAGGCAACATGTGTCCCCTGTTTGGTGGAAAAGGGGAGGATAGGAAGAACCTGTCATCTGGACTTCTGGTGTAATACTTGTTTTGCACTAAACTAGAGACGTTTGTGTATCTTGCTGCCAATTGCAAGCTAAAATTCACAGCACTAGTTTCAACCCAAATGATGAACCCACGTTACCTTGGTGAATCATTTCAGAGAAAGGTGTTTCAAGGCTGAGGATCTTGCTTGAGAATGGGAGAGAGGCAAAGTTCTGAAAGCTTGTCAGCTGGATTAAGCAAACAAGAAATCTATTGAAGGTACTTTATAGTAAGACATAAATGTGTTTGTTGCTGGAGTAAATCATTGCTATTGTGGATTTATTTACACTCCTTTGTGAATGGTCATGTCAAGTTGCATAGTTGATCTTCTCTCAGCACTGCTCCCCTAGCAGCATGCAGCTAAGGCCATCAAAATGTTGCGTTGGTTAGGAAACAGAAACCAAAGAAAGAATAAGCAGATTTGTATAAGAAAGCAAGTTCTTAATGTACTATTTGTAGTAGTTGGTTGTATACTATGGAAAAAAACATTCAGTGGGAAAAATGAACAAAACCTAGTCAAAAAAAGTGTCACTGAGGTGGTAGTCTTGTTATCTGTAACTGTTGTATCATGCACATTTCAATATTCACCTTTGTCTTCTCTCACCTGATGAGGCTCTACAGTGCACTCTTTGGGCTTACAGGCAGCCCTTTACTTCAGTCACAGGTAATTTTGCTAAAGCACTTCTCTACTGTGAATGAAAATTGTGTATGACCATGATGCTGCATTAGCTCTGTATATATGACCTTAGTAATGCACTGTAGAAGTCTTTGTAAAATCTTAGACACGCAGCCTAAGAAGTGGTGATGGTGAGGCAAACATACAGTATCCATTGTGATGGTAAGCGAAAGTGGCTAAAACTGATGCAGTTGTTGATCTGCAATAAAGATCCTTTATCTGTGTATGCATGTGAGTGCACACAGTATATACCTCTCCATGCCTACCACAGGACTACAGTGTTCTTCTTTAGCCTTTAGGTAACTGTCCCTAATTACGTGCAAGGCAGTGAGCAGCACTATGCCTGTTCAACTTGGAAGTTTGCCCTCCCAGCATGGGCATGTCAGCTTCATTTAAAGGGTCTGGATTGCTGTGACTTAAAAATATCAACATTTATACCATTCTTTCAGAAGCCTGACTTGTTCTTTCTGTCATGAGAGATAAGCATTCACCCTACAGTTAACTTTAGTATGGCTAGTTGTTCTGTGAATCTTCTAATAAATGATGTTATAAATAAAACTTATTTGGAAAGAAGTTGTAAGTAGGGTTTCAGTTTAAATACCTGAACTGTTTTCATACTGACTAGCTGCACAGTCATATTTGTTTAATGTTTGAACCTTTTAATGGTTGATTTTGATGTGTTTAAGGAACTTAAAGTTTTCATTTTTTTTTCTAGGAGTTATACTGCCCAAGTACCTTTAAGAAGTGTGAAGTTAGGGGAAGTTTTATTTGCCTAAAGGATACCATCCAGATGATTAAATCTCTTTGAATGTCTCAAAAATCTGTAAGACTGTAAACCACTCATCTAGAGTATACAAGAATTGGGCCAATATCTGTTGTACTTACTGCAGTGTAACAAGTTGTACGAATTTTAAGAAATCCTATTAAAATACCAAATGAGATTTGAATCTCTCTAGCCATATGCTAAATTGCAAAACTAGAGCATAGGACAAAAGGTCACTGTTTTATTTATTAGAGCTATAGAACTTTCTTTGTTAATTATGCATTCATCCAGCTCTGAATATGCATCCTGCTATCTAGTTTAATTAAGTCATTTAGAGTGCTTATCCCATATTTAGAACTTAAACTTTTTTGAATAATGCCACTAAGCATACTAATTTTTTTGACAAAAAAAGGACCATGATTAACTGTTATCTTCTATGTGCATATCTTCCCGATATGCTGGTAGTGCTCTGCAGAGGTTTTAAAGTGTGTTGCTGAGGGCATGAATACACGGAATCATCTTTGTGTATTGAAATGTAGATGTACAATGAGAGCTCATGTATTTTTTGTTAATTGTTGTATTTGCCAGAGGTTTGGTGTTTGTTTATTTTTTTATATTGGTGTGTCTCTCCACCCTCCAAAGAGTTTACCACAGAATCACAGAATGGTTTGGATTGGAAGGGACCTTAAAGGTCATCTAGTTCAGTTACTCCTGCTGTGGGCAGGGACACCTTCCATTAGACCAGGTAGGTCCAGCCTTCCAAGGATGGCGCATCCACAACTTCTCTGGACAACCTGTTCCAGTGCCTCAGCACCCTCACAGCAAAGAATTTTTCCCTAATATCTGATCTAACCCTACTCTCTTTCAATTTGTCCTGTTCTTGTCCTGTCACTCTATGCCCTTGTAAATATTCTGTCTTCATCTTTCTTGTAGGCTCCTTCAGGTACTGGAAAGCTACAATTATCTCCTGTATTTACTTAATATGAGTCAACAAAACAGCCAAATCTTTTCTGTTGTGATTGAGATGTTTTTTAAATTGTAGCACCAGTCAATACTCAGCATTTAAGCTGTGTGGATTGTATGGTTTATATCATCTAATAAAGCACTTTATCAGCTTAGAGAATTGAATAACTTGCAGTGCAGTTTTTTAATTGCAGCACTTTAATTACACTCACCTACAAACTTGTATGTTTAATTTTTCCCAGCATCAAACACTAATAAAAAAAGCCACTATAGCTTACGTCTCTTGCTAAGAAACTTTAGCTAGGAAGAAAATAGAATTTCATCTCAGTGTTCCATTAAGCTTATAACTAGGAAGAATTAAATTATTCTGATTATTACAATTTAGTCTGTAAAACAGTGTCTCCAGAGAGCTGTGATTCTGCTTTTTGGTCTTGCTTTCAGAAAATAATCAAAGCAGCTTTATGTAGGAGTCCTAATTGATATTATTTCTCATTGTTTATAGGCTTTTTAAACTTCTTTTTGGAAAAATTAGAATTTTTTTTCCTATGCCTAAGATGAAAAGACAAAATGTAAATAGACCCATGAGAGAAATGAGCTGTAGGCAAGCTTCCCCTGTCCTCCATATTATAATCTAAAAAAGTACTCTCTGCAAATATGGTGTTCAATCTCTGCTTGTTTTGTAAATGTCAAACTGCAAGACGAGTTTATTTAAATACTTTCTGAGTGTTACTTGTTGACATAGCAGTTGTCTGAGTTCCCATCAGGGTGTCATTTGATCACTGTTAGGAAAGGCATAAATTAGACAACAAAAAAAAAGAAAAAGTTGAGAACCTTAGAGCTGAAACAGTTTTGGTGGCCTATAAATACTTGTCATCATTGGTTTCACACTCTTGGGACTTGGCTGAAACATGCTTTCCATATTGAACTAGGGACTAGATTGAATTAAATTTATATAAGCTTTGTTGACTGCATTGCAGCATTGTGAAGATCTAAAAACTCTGATCAATCAGGTTTTCCCTACCTCACTTTCTCAGATTACCCTGCATATACATATAAATGTATATGCACATGTACACATCTGTCTGTATAGATAGATCAAGTATATATGTGTGCATATGTGTGTATATAAATGCCCTTAAACTGTAACCCATATTGGTACAGTAACCTGAATCTTGTTGTTTTGTTTCATACTCCTGGTTAACTCCTCCAGTGCAGGTGAAGTTTTGCCTGCTGCATTATGCAAGACTTCAACTCCAAAATCATAGACTCATAGAATTTTAGGGGTTGGAATGGACCTTATAGATCAACTAGTGCCACCCCTCTGCCAAGGGCAGGGACACCTCCCCACTAGACCAGGATGTTCAAGGCCTCATCCAGCCTGGCCTTGAACACTGCCAGGGTTGGGGCAGCCACCACTTCCCTGGGCAGCCTGTTCCAGTGTCTCACCACCCTTATAGTAAAAATCTTTTTTCCCTAATATCTAGCCTAAATTTCCTCTCCTTCAATTTGAACCCTGTGTTCTATCAGTGCAGCTCCTAACAAAATCCCACCAGCTCCACAGATGTGCTCGTGTGACTGACTTTAGCTGAACCATGGGCTCCTCAAACAACCCTTGTCTCCCCACCACTGCCAGAGTATCAGTCCTGCTTGCTAAGCCAGATCTCTTCTAGGAATGTGGTAATGCCTGTGAGGAGAAAGTGTTAATCTGGGACCTCTCTTGTATTTTCTTTATTTTTAAATATATATTAAGTGTCCCAAGTGTAAAACAAAATTGTACTTGGGTATTTCAAAGAATTGTTTGAATGCTCTTGATTTCTGTGGTGGTAATTGTTAGAGGTCGTAATCATAGAGTCATAGAATTTAGGGGTTGGAATGGACTTTACAGATCATCTAGTCCCAACCCCCCTGCCATGGGCATGGACACCTCCTACTAGACCAGGCTGCTCAAGGCTTCATCCAGCCTGGCTTTGAACATGCCCCAGGTTGGGATATCCACTACCATCCTGGGCAACCTGTGCCAGTGTCTCACCACCCTCACAGTAAAAAACTTTTTCCTAGTATCTAGCCTAAATTTCCCCTCCTTCAATTTATGCCCATTTCCCCTTGTCCTGTCACTGCAGCTCCTAACAAAGAGTCCCTCTCTGGCTTCCCTGTAGCCCCTTCAGCTCCTGGCAGGTTGTTCTGAGGTCTCCACACAACCTTCTCTTCTCCAGGCCAAACAGCCCCAACTCCCTCAGCCTGTCCTCATAGGGAAGATGCTCCAATCCTCTTTGCAACTTCGTGGCCTCCTCTGGACTTGCTCCAGCAGTTCCATGTCCTTCTTAGGTCGAGGACATCAGAACTGCATGCAGTATTTGAGGTGGGGTCTCATGAGAGCAGAGTAGAGGGGAAGAATCACCTCTTTTGACCTGCAGTCAGTTTCTGAAGTTTCCCTCCCTTTTGTTTACAGGGAGGAGTAAAAGTATACTTGCACCAAATATTTGGTGCACCTGTTGACCTGCTTGTGGCTTGACTGGAGAACAGGCACATTTTTAGTCTTGCAGCTGCTTTGATCTAGGGAAGAAATACACCATTGCTTGGTTGTAGAAAATAACATGTTCAGATATGTAAAACAAGGTTGTATTCTGTCTCTTCCTGTTCTGTCACAAAGCCTGCTTTTTTCTTGAAGTGGTGGAGTACATTTCATGGAGGAAGGGTGAGGGAAGGGATCTCAGGAAGCAAAAGTGTGCAGAGTTAGAATAGAGAAGAAAAAGAAATGACACCTTGAAGGGTGATAATTGCTTCTGAAATGAGAGATGCATACCAGTACTTGAAAGAAAAATGCTCTTAATGTTGGCTAAACTGGACCATGATATAATGGGGACATATTTGATAGCAATATGCTGTTAAACACAAAGGTAATTTTAATTTCATATCTATTTAAAATGTATCAGGATTTTTAGAAACTACTAATATTGCTCTGGAGACTTTAAAGTTGTATTAATTACTTGTTTTCTATATATTCTTGTTTACAGACCAGTCTTTCCATATGGGGATGGGGAAGTCTTGGCCTTGTGCTTTTTCTAGCAACTTTTGGACCCTTCGCTATATTTTACTTTGCATTTTATATCCTCTGCTTTGTGGGTGGGTAAGTATACTACTTAGTGTTTTGTATAATTTGCTATGAAAATAAGATTCTAATGTCTATATTAGCAAATGGCTTGCTCTGAAAATCTGAAGTAGCTTTATGTAGTTAGTATTTCCACATTTGAGCAGCTCTTTATGAGCAAAATGTGTTTTTCTAGAAATCTCAATTTAGTTATTTGTAATGGGTGTTAGAGGACAAGTGCTAACATAAAACCAATGTTAATTTCAGTCCATACTTTCTCCTACTGTGTCAGTTCTTTTCCCAGGTACTTACTATGTAATTATGTCTCCATTTCTATCACAGTCTCATTTTCCTGCCCAAGATACTGGATTTATGAGGAAAGCAACTTTCCTTGGTGCATAGATATGATGCTACGCTTTGAACAAGTAGATCAGTTCAGCAGCTGTAGACATTTCACCCTTTATCTATATAGACAGGAAGGGAGTGAACAAGTGAAATTTTTATAGTCTTTGGCACCATTGCTCCATCGTATATTATAATGTCTGCCTTGTAACCATCAAAACTTCCAATTTTAATGTCACGTCAAAATGACTTACTGGGATATTCTTCCTTCTCTCTGGTAAGACTAATCTGCAGGACAGTAACATTTCTAGTCTTTCCAAGACCTGTTTGATTTCTAATGGGTCTGTGGGCTATCTCTGGGTTTTTTTCCCCTTCCTTTGAAACCCTCTTTTAACCTTATTCAGTACTGTATAGAGTGTGTGTATATTCCTGTATGTCTCATAAAAAAATGTAAAGGATTTTAGTTGCTAGAATTAGGGCTGCTTGGGTTTTGACTGTTTTAAACTTCGTATTCCGTCTCTGAGAAATTAAAATAGTCTACTAGAATTAGGATTTAGCTAAATTAAAACTAAGTAAGTGCTTTTGTCTTGTGAAGTCTTGATACATGTATGATTGGCATATTCTGCTCACTGTTTGTCCAGGGCAGAAGGCAAAGTCTTCATCCAAAGGGCAAGAGTTCATCTGTTTACTGATTTGTATTAGCATTTCCTTAGAACTTGGAATAGGAAAAATAACATGGGATATAATAGTGTCTTAAGAGGTTATCCTTCATTCTTGCACAATTTCAGTTGCTTAGCTTTACAAAGTCAGTCAAAGACAGTCAAAGCAGACTCTCATAGAATATGTCTGAAGTAAGCTATGATGTGGTGCCTGAGCTCAACTCATTCTCAAGTCAGCTCTGATAATCACTTAGCTGTGGTTCTGCTGCTGCTTTGGTCCATTTTTGTAGCTAGTCAGTAAAACACTGATCTTAGTAAGGATGAATTCGTCTTGTGGCAGTGTGTCTTTTAAAGCACATTTTGTATCCATCTCGCTATTATGTGTTAACTTGCACAGATAGATCTGAAGTCTCAGCCTTTCCAGTAGAATGCCATCGCTTCATTACTGTAACATACACATCTTGGCCAAGGCTGTAATCTGGCCTTTTTTTACTCTGTTAATCTTTTCCAGAGTGACACACCTACTTTAACATTCAGGACACAGAACTGAGAGTGCTAACTAGGTCAAATAGGTTTATATCTAAATGATTCTTGCCTGCTTCTTTTTGGTTTTTTTTGTTCTGAAGTTACACAAAAGACTTGGTCATGTGTCTCTTAGAAAAAAAACAAATTAATGTTATGAAGTAACTTTTCCCCTTATGATTAGCAATTATATGTTATACCATCATTTATATAAATTCAGAAAATAGAATTCTAGTTTTGGTTCATCATTATAGTAGTGGCTGTAATACTTACCATTCCCTTTTCTGGAGCAAAATAACAACTTTGGACATGGATTTTTGTGGTAGAAATTTCTGTTGAAACTTGGAGTTCCTATCCAATTAGTCAAGCAGTTTTCTAGGTTTTTATACTTTGCTTAAAAAAAAAAAAAAAAAAAAAAAAAGACCTGTATCAAAGGTTTCTGCCTTTCACTAGCTGAAGTCCAGTTGGCAGTTCAAACAAAAGAAAATGCTGACTCATAGCTGATTGCAATACTAGGATTGACCTAAGCATTTACATTACACACCAGTGAGCTGTGAAGAAGACAATAGTAGTGCCATATCTGTATCAATATAATCAATCTTTTTATACTGTTTCACTCCTATTATGTGCTATTCTATTTAATTTACTCTGAACTGTGTGTTTGCACAGATCTCTTGTAGTAAAGGTACTTTTGCTTTTCGTGTACGTGAAGAATAGTGAAACCATTAGTATATACGAATAAATGTTGAAAATCAAAATTTCTCCTTGTTTGTTTTTGTTTAGTCTCAAGACTGCTTTATAAAATGTTAGCCTATTTCAATGCGGGATCTGGTAACTCCTTGCTTAGGGAACTGAAGACATTCCATTAGAAGCAGGAGGCAAAAGATAGTGTTTCCTTAACCCGTGTAGAGTATTGCAGGATGCTATTCTTCATTACATACTTTTTGCCTCTCCTTCAAGTTACTGGTGCGAACCCCTTAACCTGAGTGCTGAGCCTGTCGGTTACCATCTGCCTTTTCTTTTTACTAAGAATGTGTCTTAACCTTAGTCTCTTTACTTTTCTCTTTCAGTCCTAGGGAAGTAAAATAAAAACAATTTAATTGTGGCTCTGCCACCAGTCTTAGGCTTCTGATGTTGCAAGAAATGAAATTTCTTGGATCATCAGTTGCTTTGCCATTAAAAGGAATCTGCTCTGTCATCAAAACCCATAATTATTGATATTCAGTCACATCCATATATGTGTGACTGGCTGCCTATGGTGATGATTCTAACTGCTGACCAAATCAGGAGCAGCTCTGAAGCTGCTTTTTGACTTTCACAAAGCATTCAGCTGAGACTGAACTTTTAGACTTGAGAGGAAAATGATAAATCTTTGGTATACATTTTTCTTTTACCTTTGTTCTGTTGTTAATCTGTCCTTGAGAAAAACTGGCCTTCCAGTAATCTTTAGAGGAATTTAATAAAGGTTAAGTGTAAAATACAATCTTATCCTTTTTGGCTCTGTTCATGTAGAGAAGGCTAAAATGATTTCCCATTTGCTGTATCAAGAATCCTCTTGATGAATTAGATAAACATTTACACTAGAAGATTCTTGTTAGCCAACAGATGCCCTCGATGCTCAGGCTCTATCCTTCTCTAATGCACACAAGATTATAAATTAGAGTATAAAATACATTAATTTCTGCCATAGAAGCAGAAGTTCCTAGAATATCTAACTTAAAACTGAAATTACTTAAAGGCATCTAAGAAGATGAGCATATTTTGGAACTATGTTGCTAGTATTAGTATCTTTGAATGAGTCATTACTCCTTTAAAAGCATCATAACATTTGAAAGAAAACAGGTCTAATCTGTAGCTAGTTACCTCCAAGGCTTCAGTTGTTTTGAATAAAAGAAGAGAAGCAGGTTGCTGATAGATGTTTGAAGTTAAAACTGATTTTAGGCCAAATTTGAGTATAGTGTTTTCTCTACAAGACAGCTGGGGTTTCTAATAGAAAAGTAGTAGATGATCAAAAGAAAACCCAAACTTTTTAGCATATAAAAGCAAAACAACAAAACTCATATAGAGATTTATCTATGCAAGGCTTTGTCCTTCAGCTGAGTTATGATGCCACTAGGACCATTGGTGGTGTGATTTTAAAGTTATCTGGAGCAGAAGAGCAATTAGACCTGCTTTTATTTTTTGCTGTCATATGACAGGTAAAAATGTCTGTAAGGGAAGTTAGAGTTTCAAGTGAAATTTTCTTAGGCATTTTCAAGTTACTGATAGTAATTTTGTGTAGCTTTTTTAAAATCTTTTTTCCTCTCTCCTGGAGTTTTTGAGGTATACATGACCACCTCCCTGCTTCTGAATTACTCTGGGGCACTTGGAAAGAATGGTTCCCATTTGGGGAATTAAAACCATATTTTACGTTGGTTGGGAATTTTTCTCTAATCTTGTAACTAAGAGCATCATATATCAAGAGCAATCTATATTAAAAGAATGTATTATTTCAGCACATTTCAAGACTGAAATAACCTTGTGAGTTCCTGTGGTCACAAACACTGGTCAGATGGCCTTTAAATTGAATGCTTTGAAATTTGTGTGAAAAGCTATGCGTGTTTCGCCATCCCAAGGCTAGTCTGAGCAGCAGTGACTTCATATGTATTTTTTTTTTATGCCTGGTATTTCAAAGGCTACATACTTTCCTTATGCTATAATTGGCCCAGACGCTGGGTTTTCATCTATTTCTTAGTAAAACCAGCTTTCTGTTTATGTGGTTTTGTGCCCTAGTGCTATAAACTGTAAATAAATTATTGCTGTTGTAGCAAGGTTGAACACAATGTTTAAACATATGCAATCAGTGGTTAGTTATGCTTACTACACCACTTTATTCCTGATCTCTTCTTTTCTGGTTTATGCTACAATGCAGTGGCCTAAGCATATTGCTAAAGAGTTTATTTCTTCCTCATGTTGAAGTAAAAGAAATTTTGTTTAAATACAAAAAGAACAACTTCTGTCTGTACCCCGCTTTCCTTGTACTAATATTTGTGAGCTTAGACAGTGTGCCATCACAGGTTCTTCGCATGCAGCAGGCTGTGTACTACACACTGTGCTATGTAGATCTGCTATGTGATAAGAATATATCAAAACAGATGATAAAAGGCTGGGAAACTTCAGACTTAGTATTGTGTCAGTTATTTTGAGCAGCACATACACTGTGAAAGAGTAGGAGAGTAAACAGAACTGTCATATATTGTCATTTTATAACTTGCTGTGAAATATTGGGGGGGGAAGATGGCTGTTGTAGCTGATATTTCTTTTTCCATTTTAGGGGTTTTGTGGTTACTCTTTTATTTGGAAAAAGCAACTCAGAAAAGTACCTTGAGCAGTGTGAACATTCATTTCTCCCTTGTACATCAGTTGGGATCCCTAAGGTAAGGAAAGTTTCCAGTCTTAGCTTCTAGATTAGATTTTATAACTTGGAAAATTAGAATGACACTAATAATCAGTTTTACTCTATCAATTGTGCCCATTTCCCAATGTAAAAGAGCCTGCTTTTATGTTTTGAGTCAGCTGCAATGTGTAAGTGAAATGCAGTATTTTTCCTTTTTGAAATAAAACTTTTAATAGTTTATGGAAAGTTTGTTTTAGGTATTGTTTCTTCATTAGGAGAAATGAGTATGATGTAACTGGGATATATCTCTGTGAGGGAATTACTAAATCATTCTTTCCTGGACTGTGTGTGTATGTTGGTTTATTCTGGTGGGAGGTGGTACCTCCTTCTTGCTTTTTTGTGCAAGAATGTCATGACTGTTTACACATCCTCCATCACTGGATTTGTCTTCTCTGCAGTTTTGATTCATTTAATTCATTGTGGTCAGAAAGTTGCTTGCCTAACCAAGAAGATCGAAGTGTAATAAAGTTTAGATTTGCCGTACTTTAGGGATGTAGACGTTATCTTTGGCTATCTTCAAGATCAAGCAAAAATCCTGGAAAGGCATAGATAAATATGGAGCAGCAGTGGGATCCACTTTTCAGCTCTTCTCTTCTGGTTTCTTATCAGATGCCTAGTTTTGCTTGATGCACCTGAATTTAGGGTTCCTAGATCTGCATCTGTTTAGTACAGATAAAGTTCTTAGTAGCCAAGAGGTAAAATTTCTAGAATTTCCTGGTTTGTGAACCAATATGTCTTTGTAACTCAAAGGTTTAGAGACATCTTGGCCTAATCCCTTTGCACACATCAGAATACAGGAAACACTTTTAACCCAAAGATTGCTAGTTATGTTAAATTTAATCTCAGCTATTTTGACTGAAACATCCTGCTCTTTCTTAGCTGTCAGTTCACTACGCTTCATGTTGTCTATGAAAGTGGGTGAGTATTCAACATTACTGGTAGGACATAGAAATTTATTTTGTGATTCAGCAGTATGTTTTCTAATCACAAAACTTTTTTTGTGAGCGTGGTTGGTAAGTGGCCTTTTCACTTAAGTCTTTGAATCTGTTGAAGTAAATGAAGGTCACTGGTCCAAATGAAAAACACAAAGTTTAAGGCTGAAAAAGAGAAGGTCAGCAGTCAACTAATGATTCTGTTCCATTAATGAAACCTCATTCTAGAGGGCTAAACTTCTTGGTGCTATATAGACTTTAATACTTACATGGATTGTGGAGTGTTTTGAGAGTAGTTTGAAAGTTTTTCTTTTAAATTTCCTCTACATGGCTGAAACATTTTATAAGATTAATGTTACTTTTTTTGAGCTCAGTACATGTATATGCTCTGGTTATTTTATAAAAGAATAAAGTCTAGAGGAGTTCTTTTTGTGTAATCCTTGCAAATTCAGTAGTTTGACTTCTGATTTGAACGTGGATTATTGACACATCACTTTTCTCAACTGACCTGTCTCGACTAATCTCCGGATTTCAGTTTTGTAATACGAAGGTATTTATTTTTAGCTGACTTACCAAATGCTGTTTGAAGCTGTTCACCAACTAGAATCTGTTTGTCTTCTACAATAATGTTCTGCATTTTTTTGCCACTGTGTTAAAATAGCAGTAGCTAATGTAGCTGAGCTTTTCAGTAGAGTGCAAGAAGAGATGAGGCCTAACAAAAACCAAATGTATAGTTTGCTTGTGATTCCTCTTTGCTATTTCTGTATAAAATTTCTACTGACTTGTCTTTAATTGAAAGTCATATTAACTTGAAATTGTTTTCATGTTTAAAGCCAATGTGGTCTTCGTGGTCTTGAACAGTGAATATTCTTTCTAGTGGCTAGTGTGGATAGGTTTTACTTCTTCCATGATCCAAGTACAAACTCAATTTACCTTTATATGAAATTATTTTGTGGTTTTCTAGGAAGTAATCTGGTGATACAGGTGTTTTATAAGAAGCTCTTCTCTCCAAAGACAGTCAGAGTTTTATTGATTGTTTTCAGGTTTTTGTGCTATTTAGGGAATTTTTTTGGGCTAAGATGAATGTTCAAATGCTTGATTTTACAGAAATCAGCTATAATACAGAGCACAGGATGTATGGAAATATTGTGGATGGAAGTATTGTGTAGAATGTACCAGACTCTTAAGATACAACACAGAATTTGATGCTGATAAGTTTCCTTGGTTGATGCTTTTTATACTTGTTAGCAAATATATGATGAATGTCTCACGTTAAGGAGAAATATTTATGTACATATAATGGAAAGTTGTATACCTTTCTGCTATTTTTTATTTGCGTACACAGAGGGAGGCTTAAAAATTAGGATTAGACTTTTCTGTCTGGAAGTCTGTTTTATGTGACTTCTGTGTCAGGAACATTGTTGATGCAGTAATGTACAGACTCTGCAAGATACACTGCAGGTTTATATTATAATAGTGTTGAACAAAAGGCCTTCGGAGCTGTTAACTTGAGTGCTATTTTCAATTAAAATTACAGATTCACTGCAGCTTAAACAGAATTGTCGAGTATTTGGTTATTATCATAGTTGATGTCTCTTTATGCTTCACCCAAAAGACAAGGAGTTTCTGTATGCTGGGCACAGTAGTGACAACTTACTGTAAGATAACAGTGGTAACAGTGTTTAAGTGCTGGTTGCATATTTGATCTCTGACTAGACTCTGAATCTCTTTAAATCATTAGGTCATATGCTTTGTCATGGATTTGATGCAGGTGTGTAAATACTCTAGGTCCTGTCCACTCATGAAAGCCTGTGATCCTGATTTGGGAAATAGGGGCACAATCCAAATGAAGCGTATTTCGTACTTAACAGTTACTTAACATAGTTTCAAAAAAGGACTTCAAAAGTATCTATTAGTACAGCGAAGCAGAAGTCTGAAGTCTACTCAGTCACTGCGATTGGATGTGTGTGGAGCCTGGGTTTCTTTGTGCTGCATCTCACTTCATGGTCTCACGTTCCTCCTAAGTGCTTGCTACCTTGCTTAAAATGAAGTAAGGAGGTGCCAAATTTAACAATAACAAGTAATACTCATTTTCTCTTACTAATGATTTACTACTGTTAGAGTGCATCAGACTAATTGTGTGTGAAGTGACAATCAAATAGGACAGGTGTCATGTGAGTTGGGTCCTTCCTTTAAGTAGTCTTCTGTGTCAGTATCTGGAAGGCAGACTTCAAACCATCAGTGCTTTCCAGGTGAGACTACAGTCAGCTGTTGTACTTGCAGTGAAGTAAAAACACATTCTAAATTTCAGATGTATTCAGACATCTCAGAAGCAAATCAGTACGTAAACATTTCACTGGAAAAAAAGGATGTGACAAAATGGTCTAACCTAGTAGTTGGCTTTGCTTTGAGCTGAAGGAGGGAAAAGATGAATTCCTGAAGTCTAGACCAAAATCTGAATCCTATGAGCATATGAACAGTTAGATTTTTATCATGTAACCTTATATTCTCTGTGTGCCTCTCTCTTTCTTCTGGCTGCTGCCTTTTTATGCTGCTGCTTTGTCTTTTGTGATTTCCAAATGTGGCTTATGCATGCAGTCCTCAAAACTTCAAAACTCTCTTCTAACAATTTTGTTTGGCAATATGAACTATGCTGTGCTTAGTGAAAATATTTGATTGTTCAATTCTGTATTGTTTCAGTGGTTTTGACACAATCAAGAGAAAAATGTTTTCCAGATTCATTAGTATGTAACTGGAATATTGTTTGAATGTGAGTCAACTTAGTCATATTAAAATAGCATTGATAGTTCCTTTGTCTTGAAAGTTAAAAAATGTACAGAATTCTGCAACAGAATACTTCTGTGTTGTGATACAGAGTTGGTAAAGTAGTAGGATTTTTTTTTTTCTGGCCTCAGGTATTTTGCTGGCATTCACTGTTAACTGGTTTGAATGAGAGATACTTAGGGAGAGTCACATAGAATAGAAACACTGGATATATGGTTTATTATTTCTTCATTTATAGTTTTGTCAGTTCTTCTAGGTTTCCAATACAGTCAAAACTTTCTTGCTTGATTGATGAACAAAATAACTTGATTTCTTTTTTCTAACAATAACACATGTAAAGAAGGGGGTTTATTATAAGTTTGATCTTAACTTTGTAGAAAGGCACTGTGTTAGTCCACTTAGAGAAGCGCTGATAAAGGGTGTTCTTTTTCATCATGTTGCTTGCCAAAAGTCAGCTCTGATGAGGTCACTCTTGGAGTTAACAGCTCTGAGTTGCAAGTGCTTCTGTAAAGTAATTTTTTTACCCCCTCATCAGTTACTTTTCAAAGACTCAAATCAGTGGTGCGTAAGAGTAATTTCTCTTCTGGCATGTAGAATAAACTGAGATGGATAAAGAAATTGAGAGGGAAGAAAAATCCAACATCTGAACAATTGCCTTCCTGAGATTGCACAGAAGTTCACGGTCAAATATGGAACTGGAGTCTCGCACACATACTATCTCGTGCTGCTGTCTCCCTCTCCCTCCTTTTATAACTATTTGAGTCTTACTTCTTTCTGATCTAGTATTTTAGCAAACACTTGCTCCTTTACAGTAAACAAGTAGGTTTCCAGGTTAATTCCTCATCATTATTTACTTTATAGTGAAAAATGCATAGGATATTGGTGCCCAGAGAGGTGTTTCCATCCCTGGAAACATTCAAGGTCAGGTTGAAAGGGGCTTTGAGTAACCTGATGCAGTTGAAGATGTTACTGGTCACTGCAGAGGGGTTGGACTAGATGACCTTCCAACCCAAATTGTTCTATGATGCTATGGTTGTGTCTTGTCTATAGATTATAATAATAGGGCAAATGTTGTATAAAGTCATTACCAGAAGTGTATATATATATGGATCATAAACAGTAGAGCTGTTTTTTAATTAGCACTAAAACCTGTGCTTACATTTCCCAATCTCTTTCAAGTGCATAGAAGAAATGAAACGTGAAGCCAGACCTATTAAGATTGACAGAAGACTGACAGGTGCAAATATAATTGATGAGCCTTTGCAACAGGTAAGTTCTAGATGGGACTATTTACTCTATTTTTATTTTTGCAAGTATTGACTGTGTAATATATAAGTAGTTGAGTGGCAAAGAGGAGTTAGTTTCAAACTTTTACCGTGGTAAGAGAAAAAACATTGATCCTGGGCCAGGATATTGGGCAATATTTGAGTATGTTTTCCATATATTCCAGTTTATCAGTGTAGTGGTGATAACTACATGCAAACCAGCATGGAGGTTTCAGTATGTGAGTTGTATTGTTTCGCTCACAATGTTGTACTGGTAAGGGAGTATGGTTCACTGTGTTAACTTTTGAAGATAACTACTCTTGCATTATCAGGCACAAAAAGCTATTGTGTATTTTTTCGTCCATTGTCATTAGTTCATTTTTATTTTATGATTTCCAATTGCAGGTAATCCAGTTTTCCCTGAGAGACTATGTGCAGTATTGGTATTACACACTAAGTGATGATGAGTCGTTTCTTCTGGAAATCAGGCAGGCTCTTCAGTATGCACTTGTTCAGTTTTCTGCAAGGTAAGATTATTTCTATTTACATCAATACCCTGTGGGTTGTATGGTAGTAGATAAGTGATTAAGTTTATCTATTGGCATAGTTCAGTGCATTTTGCAGAAAATTTGAATATTGTAATGAAGAACTACCATCTTTTGCTGATCCTTTAAGGAATTAATGGAAATGATGGCGTTTGTAGTCATGGTCTTTTGCAAAATGGCCATTTCTAAATTTAAATTAATGTCTAAAATTACTGAATAGTTGGGTTTTTTTCAACTTAAGCACTGAGGTTGTGAATCATCACCTTTTTGTACTCAGGTCTGTTTCATATAAAGAGTAGGGCCACTCCCAGGGTAAGTCAGTCTGGAAGTCTTGAATTCTACATATGTATGTATCAGCTCAGATAACTTTTGAAAGCGATATTACTCTTCAATAAGGAAAAACATACTGTATTTTGAAAGGAATGGTGGTCTGAGGAATGAAATGGTATGTCACATGTAAATTTTTGAAAAAAATGAGGGTTGATTCAGAACAAATGGATAGTTTGTTAATTTCCTTGTGCTTTTCTGCTGTTTGCTGACTTCCTGTATTTGATTAAGCAGCTTGGCTGGGAAATTATTTACCATCTTTGTTATGGCTGATTTCTCAGCCCAGGTACCACTTGCCTTCATATCCATCTACTTCTTTGCTAAGGTCTTATATCAGGTATTCGTCCCACTGTGCTGATACCTCTTTTCTTTCCAGAAGAGGCTGTGGGTCACCTAAGTATAATTTTAAGATGTTGTTATCCCTTCCCCCTGTTGACTTGAAAATGTAGGTCAGTGTGCTTTTCTGGCAAGAAAGATTAAAGATAGAGAGCTAGGTTTGATGCTAGGAAAAATTCATTGTAATATTATTATAAT
>NW_008662657.1:0-7759 GCF_000695815.1 Acanthisitta chloris
CATTCCAACCCTTAACATTCCATGATTTTATTATTCTAATTGGGACCCTGGAAAAAGATCAGTGAAAAGCTCCTGTTTCTCTGTGTAGGTCATGTGACACATCCATCATCATCATCATCATTTGGGCATATGTCATTGTGGCCTTTTTTGACTTCCTCATGACACATCAGGCTCTGATCCATCAGCCCAAATGTTGGATAAAGATCTCCCTTTCTTGGGGCTTAAGTACTGGTTGCCTCTTTCAGCCTTCATGAGTGACCAAACCAGTGATTCAGATGCAGGAGACCAGACAGGAGAGTGGGCAGGAGCTCCACTGGCTGCTCATGAAGTAGCACTGCTGAGGAAACACAAGCTGTGTGATTGTGGTTCTTACTGACTGTCCCAGGAATGGCAACAACTGCAGCCACAGGACAAATGTCTCCTTGTTATCAGCTTAGCCTAACAGTTAGCTGATAATGGAAAGATACACTGGAATAGGTCCCTCCAATTTCCTGTGTGAGTAACCCAATCCTCACTGTGATCTCACACAGAACATCAGGCTGCACCCAGGGTAGCTTTAGTGTTTCTTTCATGCTCACTGTTTACATCCTGCCTTCACCCTCCACATGTTTCCTATCTACAGCTCCTGAAGGTAAGTCATGAGCTTCAGCCATTGCACAACACATCGTCAGTGGCCTTTGACACTCTCCTCCAGATGGCTGGGTGGACAATAACCTTCCTTCCACAGGAAGGAGGGTTTATTTGTCATCACCCAATGGTTTGGGTTGGAAGGCACCTTAAAGATCATCTAGTTCCAATCTGTAACCAAACCACTAGTGAAAAGGATGTTGTCCTGCACTTCTCCTCCTCTGCAAACCACACAGTGTCCTCAGCACTAAGAGATGCACAGACTCAATGAAGGAATTAAAGCATTAAGTAAAGGCCTTAAGGTAATCTGAATATAGAATGGATTGGTTGGGACATTAAAAGGAGGAAATAGTCAATTATCAGCTGAGCAGTTAAGGTGCCAACCTAAAACCCTGAATTAAACTACACAGGCAGACTTGTTTGCATAAATTACAGACTCTGAAAGCTTAAAAGATTTATTTAGAAGTATATTCCAGATGGATTTTGAAGGAATCATCTTCATACAGTGTGAGCTTCCAACTGCCTCCCTCCTCCCCAGGTACATCCCATGAGTGTGCACATGCTCACACACTTTCTTCCCAAGTTCCATTCAACTTGACCTGGCTGGAAGAAGGAACACTCCAAGGGTGCAGAATGCTGCCAGCAACTGCAGCTATTGGCCCAGTGTGGGAACAGGAGTTTGTCACCTACCTCCTGCCAGAACCAGACCTCACCCCGGCTGATTAGCCCAGCAGGGCTGACCAGTGGATCAACTATTAACCATCCAGTGCCCATGGCTCAATCATCCATACCTGGGGGAGAGGAGGAGGAATTTTAAGGCCAAAACCCCTTACTCCCAAGGAAAGGAGGCTGCAAAGAGCAAAGGTTAAGCTGCTCTGCAGGTACAGTGGAGTTTCTGTGCTGCCTGTGAATACTGTAACCACATGACAGGACAAACACTGATGTGAACAGACGACAACCCAATTTTTAAAAGAAAAAACACCAACAACAACTGCCCAGCACATCTATGTGCAGCTGCACAGGCTGCTCTGAGCACCACAGTGCTGGGGAGCAGCTGTGCTGGAAGTGCCCTTCTGAAGAGAACATCATGTTCCCTTCCTCAGGAGCCCCGAGGAGTTATGCCCCTGCTAAAACCACATCCATGTAGCCCCTTCCAGGCTACAACTTTCATGTATCCTGAAATGACTTCCCAGAGCATTCTTTGCAAACCCTTCACTCAACAGGAGAGTCTCAGCCAAGAAGGAATGTTTCTGGATCTCACTCACAGACTGTTACTGAAAACTGCAGTAGCTCATTTTGCAGTGTCTAGGAATGCTGCATCCACTGCCTTTTCCTCCTGTAAGGACTTTGCCCCAGCATCATTCTCAACAACTCCTTCCAGCCTTGGGAGGTGTCTCCCATGTGACACCTTTCCAAAATCCAAATATTGGATTATCACCGTGCACAGTGAGTACAAACAGATACTCTTAGACAAAAATTTACCAACCTGTGCTTGGGAGGGATACAGAAACTACACAATGTTATTGAAATCTGATGAACACAACTGCACTGAGAGTTAACTTTAAATCGTACCCAGTGGAAGGTTTCCCTGCCCATGGCACAGGGTGGAATGAGATGACCATTAAGGTTTTCCACCCCAAACCACTCTGTGATTTCATAATATGTTTCATAGAATGTTAAGGGGTTAGAATGGACCTCAGAGATCACCCAGCCTCAATCCCCTGCCCTGGGCAGGGACACCTCCCACCAGAGCAGGTTGCTCAAGGCTTTAGCCAACCTGGCTGTGAACACTGCCAGGGTTGGGGCAGCCACAGCCTCCCTCGGCAACCTGGGACAGTGTCTCACCACACTCACAGGGGAAAATTCTTGAGATCTAACCTACATTTCCCTCTTTCAATTTCTCCCCATTGCTCCTTGTCCTGTCCCTGCAGTTCCTAACCAAGAGTCCCTCTGCAGCTTCCCTGGAGCCCCTTCAGCTCCTGGCAGATTGCTCTGAGGTCTCCACACAACCTTCTCTTCTCCAGGCTGAACAGCCCCAACTCTCTCAGTCTGTCCTTGTAGGGAAGGTGCTCCAGTGCTCTGATCAGCTTTGTGGCCTCTTCTGGCTTTGCTCCAACAGTTCCATGTCCTTCCGATCTTAGGGACACCAGAGCTGTGTGCAGGACCCCAGGTGGGTCTCACAGGAGCAGAGCAGAGGGGGAGAATCCCCTCCCTCACCTGCTGCCACACTCCTCTGGCTGCAGCCCAGGACTGGATTGGTTTCTGGGCTGTGAGCTAACACTGCAGCTCATGAGGAGTTTGGCATCAACCATCAACCAAAGGATGTGAGGTACTTTCCCCAGGGCTACTCTCAATCCCTACCCCTGACCCAGGGGTAGGATCTTGCACTTCACTCTGTTGAACTCCATGAGGTTGTCATCATCCCAATCAGCAGCAAAGTTATCTCACTGTCATCACATCCCAGTCTGCACAGTCACAGTGGAGACATGGCCTGAACCACCTTCCTCCTCTCTGGTTCTTTCAAATCCTTTTACTTCCTCACAAAACTTTAGCTCCACAGAGCAGCAAATTTCCCTTGAGTTCCCACCTGCCACACAGCTCACATTGCTAACCTCAGCCAACCACCATCACTTCTGAGGAAATATTATCCTGCAAAGCAGAAGTAAAATAGACCAATAAAAATAAAGTGAAAGGGGAAAATCAGTTCACTGTTTAACCTTGTCAGCAGGGTGGAAGAAGTGTTGTGGAGGCAGCTACCAGCCCCAAGGCTCAGCTCAGACACCACCAGTGCTCCTGCTGAGAGCACTCGTGTTACACACGTATGTGTTATTTGAACACACATGCCAAGAACAGAGATGGGACATTTAGTCTCAGCAAGCATTTGCTGGCTGTTCTGTCCTCACCTGTGGGCAGAAACACTCTGATGGAGACACACAGCTAAATGAGTTCCACATTCACCTCCACATCCCCCAGCAATCTGCTTTTAGAGTCAGCGGAACACGGGGGCAGTGTCAAAACTAACACTTCTTCTTCATCCTGAAGCATTTTTCATACTCAGTTTGTGACATGACACTTATTTTCACATTTTTTTCTTGGCATTAGCAAGATATTTCCATTAGAAATTGGTTGCTGAGAGGAAGGACAAGAATAGTAACAACCACTCATAGTTTGTGATTGGCTTCAACAGGATTATTTTTTAAAGTAATCACTAAACCACAAACAGGTTCCTGGAAAATAAACCTCACTGAAAGGACCAACTTGGATTTTTAATCAAACTGCAAAGTTCAGATAAAACACACAACATCCTCATACATAACCTTGTGGTTACTGTTTAGTTAGATTCCTTTAGGAAGATGCTGTTGTTAGGCTCCATCTTTCTTAGACAACTCTGAACAACTGGTAAATATGTTAAAAATGGTACAGATGATCCTTATTCAAATGTTTTGGCAGGAGGCCACAGAACCAGAGAAACCCTGAGTGACCTTGAGCTTATGAATGAAAAAGAAAGGAAGTCTGCAAAAAACCCAACTAAATGCACTGCAGGGAAATACTCTTAAATAAATGGATAAGCAGGAACATGTCAGTGTGTAACAGCTGCAGGGGTCACAGGACACAGGGTGACAATGCAGACACAGGCTCTGGGCTGCACATGCACAAGGGCTCCAGAAGCAGATCTTGGCTGCTCTACACAATAAAGCATCTCCTGAAATCTTGGCATCTCACTAAGAAAAGTCTGTGCACAACATGCTTGAGCCAACACTGTCACAGAATCACAGAATCCCATGAGCTGGAAGGACCCACCAGGATCATCAGTCCAACTCTTGCCCTGCACAGGACACCCCAACAATCCACCCTGAGAGCATTGGCCAAACACTCCTGGAGCTCTGTCAGCCTTGGGGCTGTGCCCACTGCCCTGGGGAGCTGTTCAGTGCCCAAACACCTCTGGGGGAAGAACCTTTTCCTGATGTCCAACCTAACCCTCCCCTGATAGAGCTCCAGCTGCTCCCTGGGCCTTGTCACTGGTCACACAGAGCAGAGATCAGAGCTCAGAGCTGCCCCTGCACTGCCCCTCAGGAGAAGCTGCAGACCCTGACGAGGTCTCCAGCACTACTGACCACTCCACAGAAGCAAAAAAGATGAGTTAGGAGATGAGAGAAGGAGCTCTAGTCCTAGGATTGCCAAGCAAAGCATCCTCTGAAGACTATGGGTGTCTTTTCACTGCCTGCGCTTAAAACCAGTTTAGCTTCAATTTAGCTCCCATCAGTCACAAACACCTCTGGGGGAAGAACCTTGTCCTGCTAACCAACCTAACCCTTCCCTTACACAGCTCCAGCTGTTCCCTGGGTCCTGTTGTTGGTCACAGAGGGCAGAGATCAGAGCTGCCCCTGCACTGCCCCGTGGGAGGAAGCTGCAGACCTGCTCCAGGATCAGGGAACCCTTGAGCACAGGATCAGGACAGAGGTGGAGGCAGTACCTGAGCACAGTCACAGCAGTGGGAGACCCAATCTGAAATGTGCCTTGAGAGTAAAAGACTATCCAGGCAACACCAAGGAGTAAAGGAATAAAAGATTTTACAGGCAACACCAAGGAGGAAAAGCGTAAAAGACTTTACAAACAATACCAAGGAGGAAAAGACTTTCCAGGCAATCCCAAGGACTAGGACCCCAGGCAGACCTGGCAGCAAGGACTGAAGCAGAGCAAAAGGTAGGCTGAGTATCTGGGAAACAAACTCTTCCAGAGTAATTCTGCAAGGAATTATTCCTGAGGGAGGCAGTGGAAGCGCAGTTGCGTGGGTACTTGCTGAGGGCCTGGGCAAGCCCCCAACTAATGTACTGCAGGAAACAATCAGACAATGGCAAGGAAATGGATTAAATGTGTTAGGAAGACAATTTCCAGCCCCAATTTCTGTGAAGCCCATGACCTCACCACTGGCTCTGTGGTGTTACCATTAAGTACTGCCCCATACAAGCCCCAAGTCCCTCACCAGCATGGGCATGGGCTTAAGAGAGACCACACCAAAGGCTGAAAGGGATCTGGGAGTGTCTCTTCATTGTTGTTTTATTTTCCTATTAATGATGGGTCAATTTATGGCCACGGATTTTGTAAGACAGAATTCACCAGGGATGCTGAGGAGGAGAGAACTGAGACACAGAATAAAGCTTTTTGGGGAAAACAAGAGGTCTGAACTTGATTTAAAGGGGGGAAAAAAGGCAGAGGAACATAATACTTGAAGACACATATGTGGGAGAAGAGCCTCTTTTCCAAGGACAGATGGCAGCAATGGAAACATGGCAAATGGCTGGCTGGCCACGCCACTGGTCCGTGTTTCCCTCAGCCTTTCCAGTTCACTCCAGTTCACTGGAGGGTACCAGAAATGCCCTGAGCTTCTCCATGTGGAGGGTTCCCACCACTAATGAGCACTGAATCCACTTCAGCACCTACCAGGATCTGGCCAGGTCTCTGTGTACCTACCCCATCCAGACCAGAGCAGCTGTGAGAGAACCCAAAACCCAGAGCTCCCCTTTCACAGCTTGCCTAATGGGGATTGGCCACAACAGCCAAACAAACAGGCACTTCCCAAAGGGATAAACTCTTTAATCAAGGGACTAACCCACTGCAAACACCCACTGTGCCACCAAACACCTTCCCCTCTTGCATGAAGGTACTCTTCCCCCCGGGGCACCTTCACATGTTGGATTTAATGACCCCTCAGTGAACGATGGAGCTAACAAAGTTGGCCATCAGGGCAGAGCTGTCATGGCAAACAAGGACTCAACCACACAAACTTCAGCTCATTACTCCAAGTTGCTGTTAGCATTCCGGGGCAGCTTCACACTGGCACTGTATATTCTCCTTCAGGCAAGGGGTCACATTAGCCTGCAACAGTACTGTACTGAGTATTTAACACTGTGGTTAGGAAGCACATCTTCCTCAGGCCCAGAGGCTTAAGACTCTCTTTGATCTGTTTTGTCATGTCTTTATTTTTTGTCATCTTGTTAAGTTTTTAAGCTCCCCAAAGGTCCCAAGTCCTTTTTGTCAGCTCCTGGCTAAATTACTGCAGAGAAGACCCTTGCAGATGCTTCACGGGATAGCAGTGCATTTCCTACCTTTCCATGATGCTTCCAGACCAAAGGATCATCGAGCCATGTCCTGTCTCCACAGTTGGGCAATACCAGATGCCAGGGGAATAGGATTAAAACACAGCAGATGTGAAGAGATACTCCCCTGATGGTGATTGTCCCACTCTACTCTGCCCTGGTGAGACCCACCTGGAGTGCTGCACACAGCTCTGGTGTCCCCAGCATCAGAAGGACATGGGACTGTTGGAGCAAGGCCAGAGGAGGCCACAAAGCTGATCAGAGCACTAGAGCACCTTCCCTACAAGCACAGGCTGAGAGTTGGGGCTGTTCAGCCTGGAGAAGAGAAGGTTGTGTGGAGACCTCAGAGCAACCTGCCAGGAGCTGAAGGGGCTCCAGGGAAGCTGCAGAGGGACTCTTGGTTAGGAACTGCAGGGACAGGACAAGGAGCAATGGGGAGAAACTGAAAGAGGGAAATTGAGATGAGATCTCAGACAGAAGTTTTTGCTGTGAGTGTGGTGAGACACTGTCCCAGGTTGCCCAGGGAGGCTGTGGCTGCCCCACACAGCCAGGTTGGCTAAAGCCTTGAGCAACCTGCTCTGGTGGGAGGTATCCCTGCCCAGGGCAGGGGCTTGGGGCTGGGTGATCTCTGAGGTCCATTCAATCCCTAAAATTCTATGATTCCTAAGGTCCCAGCAAAGCATCTGCCATCAATTGGCAAGATTTACTTTCAGTCTGAAGTTAGGAAACACTTGAAATGAAGCTCAGGGTTGGGGCACTGTTAGGTCAGGCTCAAATCTGGCTGATGCTCTGCATTAAAAAGTAAGAGCTCCATCAAACATTGTGTTTTCCTTTCCTTTTTCTCCATTCAATACAAGTGTGTATTTGAAAAACTCACCTTATTTCTCTCCTGCATTTACTCCACATCTCAATCATTAAACAATTTAGGAATGATTTAGGAGCTTTAGTGCTGCTGCACTGTTATAGCTCCACCAGGCAGGAAGCACTGGGGAACACTTGAGAAGACAAACAACACTTCTCAGTCAGAGCCCAGG
>NW_008662657.1:7775-10929 GCF_000695815.1 Acanthisitta chloris
TTTTTTTATCTTTCATATTCCTTTCCAGTTTTTACTATTCATGACTCTCTGGAATCCAAGATGCATTTCTGTATGCTCATAAATGACACAAATGTTTCCTGGTAACACAGAGAATCCGGAGAGGCTAACAGAAAACAGGAGAGACCCTTCTTCCAGAGAATGCACTGGAGTTTCCCTCTACAAATGGTCCAGTGGCACTTGGGTACCTCACAGCTCCTTCTTGGCAATGAGAGGACCAGTAACTCTCCAGAAATCACCTTTTGGATCTCAGTTCATTGACACAAAGCAGTTCATGTCATGTCCACAACGTGGGAATGTTCAGTACTTGAAGGTCACACCAACACATTCATTCACTGGTGACCAGGGCAGATGTCCCTTTGGCTCAAAATGCACCCTGGGCTCGTCTGACTTCTCCAGTGTGAGCATCTACTGAGCCACTGCAGCCAAGTCTTGGCTAAAAGATAATGCACAGCTGGAACCAACTGTGCCCACCACAGCTTCACCCTCCTCTTGTTCTCCACAGTCTCCCACCCCTTCCTCAGGGGACTCTGCAGGGATCCAGCTGCATCCCTGTGGGTTTGGTGTGAGCACAGATGGAAGATGGAAGGAAAAATGCAGCAGACTTTGCTTTGCTTCCCATTGTGACTGGGGGTTCTGGCAAATCTCCTTACACACATGGCAGAGTTTGGCTTGTCCATGGTTAAACCTCAACAGCTCCTTGACAAGTGCTGGAACAACAATACAGGGAATGGAAATCAATACCAAAATGGACAGGAAAGGGGGAAAGTGCTCTCCAGGGCTTTGCTCTGAAAGCAATTTCCCATGGATTACTCAATAGCAACAGGGAAGCTGGAGAGGAACTCTTGGTTAGGAACTGCACTGATTGATTCTGTGATTACTTATCAACTGTGCATTTAGTAATATTTCCTCTGAGGAGACTCTTCCAAGTCACCCAGATTCCTTCACTCCTAAGCACCTCTGTTCCTAAGAGGCACTCTGTGCAGCTTCCCTCAAAGGAACTGACAAAAATAATAATCTCCAAACTCAACTTGAATTCTCATCCAAGTTCTTTCTTGATGATCATCTTGTGGTTTTACCTCTGAGTTCAACCCAAACAAAGCCACATGTGCTCTTGACACCCTGTCACAGGGTGATGCATTACCCAAACCCATGAGATACTTGTGGAGCATCCTCATGCCTCAACATTACAAATCACAGGGTTGTTAAGGTGGGAAAAGACATTTAAGGCTGTTCCAATGCCTGACAACCCTCACCATGAAGAAGTTTTTCCTAATATCCAATCTAAATCTCCCCTGGCACAGCTTGAGGCTGTTTCCTCTTGTCCTGTCATTTGTTACATAGTAGAAGAGACCAACCCTCACCTGGCTCCAATCTCCTATCAGGGAGTTGTAAAGAGCAGTAAGAGACAAGCAAAGCCTCATGTCCATCCTGCTTTTGGCCCCTCATAGCCACACAAAGGAATGTTGGCCAGCTATAGCCAGGAATGACCACCAGGCTCCTGGAGCATCTCAGCTTCCTTCCCACACTCTGCAGCATTCCAGAACTGATTTCTTCTTGGACATAAAAGCCACAGACTTTCCTCAGTACTGAGCTCTTCTAACCTCTCTCCACTGTTCCTATTTCCTTCACTTCTACCAGTGATGGAAAATCTGAGAACTGGAAAGCAGATAAAATTAGACCCAGCACAGTTTTCATTCCCATATAAGCATGTTTGCATGCAGAAGACAAGGAGCTAACACTCTCCATGTCAGGATTGCCATTAACTTCTCCCTGCAGTGATTAATGGTTCAATCCCACAGACAGAAGCAAAAGAGGAGGCAGAGTGTTACCTGCTCCATGGGAGAAGGTGGGGGGACATGGGCTGACTCAGGAGACAGAGGAGACTTCTTCTTGCCACCTCCCCCTTCACCAACACTTTTATCTTTCTTCAGTTTGTAAGTGACTAAATCAAACTCAAATGTGGCTTCTTCAGCTTCAAGTGTGAAACACAAACCATCTGTCCAGGCAGCCTGTAGGAAGTGGAGCCTGCACAGATGGGACACATCACACACTCCCTCATGTCATATCAACACACCAGTGCTGCAAATCTGCCCTAAATAAACCCAAGCTGCCAACACACTGTGCCTGAGGCTGCAGGGCTGCACAGGCCTGGTGTGTGCTTGGCAGGACTGGGACTGTTCTCTCCACTTTAGCACACAGCTCACTCATAAATGGAAAACTTGTGAATGTTCAAGTCTTGTGCTGTGTCCAAATGTCAGGAGGATTGTACTCAGCTAAGTCTCCTGGAGGGATCAACTAATTGCCCATCAAATTCACAGGCATGAAGCTGTAGGTTGCTTAAAAACTAGCAGGACATAGCACAGCCTTCTACAATCCACAGCGGGGACAAACCCTGCTCTGGAACATTTTCTAGTTCCATTAACTCTTCACCAACACATAAAAATAACACTTTAAAGATGTTTATTTTTACAAGCTCCATTAGGTGAAGAATCTAGCTGAATAACATGGCTGAGCACATATGGAAATGCTCAGGCAACAGCTCTATTTTCCATCCAAGGAGGCTGTAGACAAACACAATAAAGTGAAGTTACACACATGACAACTCAATGTACTACACAAAAAAAAAAAAAAAAAAAAAAAGGGTGTTTTCATAAAAAAATAAACTTTGATTCTTTTTAGGGGGAACATCTGAGAGGGGAGGGAGCAGCTGCAACAGGCAAGGACAGAAATAGCAAAATATAAGAAAAAAAGGCCCCAAACGTGTGTTGCTAGGTCAGATCACACCTTCACCTGGGTAGTGCTGTGTCTCAGACAGCAGCCAGTGTCTAAGGGAGAGAACTCCTCAACACATGCCCTGACTCTGCAACGGGCCTGTCACCAGTGGTGTCCTCCAGGGTTCCATACTGGGCCCAGGACTGTCCGACCTATTCATCAATGACTTGAATGAGGGGGGCAGAGTTGCCTTCTCGCAAGTTCCTGATGATACAGAACTGGGAGGAGATACCTCAGAGGGCTGTGCTGCCCTTCAGAGGGACCTCAAAAGATGAGCAGAGCAGAACCAACTGAGATTCAACCAGGCCAAGTGCAGGTCCTGCACCTGGGGAGGAATAACCCCAAGCACCAGGACAGGTTG
>NW_008662657.1:11187-13907 GCF_000695815.1 Acanthisitta chloris
GGTCCAGTGAAGGGGGACAGAAATGCAGAAGGGATGGAGCACCTCACTGATGAGGAAAGGCTGAGGGAGCTGAGGTTGTTCAGCCTCAAGAAGAGACGAGAGGGACCTCATTAATGTGTACAAGTACCTGAAGGGACAGTGCCAAAAGCATCAGACTCTGCTCAGTGCTGCAAACCAGTAAAACAAGAGGCAAACCTGGCAGTGTTCACAGCCAGGTTGGCTAAAGCCTTGAGCAACCTGCTCTGGTGGGAGGTGTCCCTGCCCAGGGCAGGGGCTGGGGCTGGACGATCTCTGAGGTCCATTCCAACCCCTTAACATACTATGAAACTATATCATACACACTGGAACACCCAGATCCAGATGTTTGTCCTTGAAGATTCCTCAAGTGTAACTTCCTGTTACAAAAGACATGCTGAGTCCTCCACATTGCTATAAAATCATGTGCCAACTCATTCTAATCTATATTATTCTTTTGACAGCTTTGCACAACACAAACCCAAATGTCTGTCTGCTGCTCCCCAAGCTCCCTGGAACTCTCTTGCAAGCTGGCATCACATCAGCCCTATCTGCCCTCCAACAGGGCTGAGGAGGTTTGCGTGGAAAGGTTGCATACAAGTGTTAATTATCCAACAGCTTCTCTCTTGAATCCCTCCTGGCTCTGGCATCCTGATCCCTGCAGGCAGGTACTGTTCTTTAACTCTTCCATTAGTAGCTGGGTGTGAGATGGGCTCTGGTAAGGGAACCAAGAAGAGTGTAGATGCCTCAGAAACTCAGTGTTTCTTCCTGCTCCATCTTCTGCAAGTGATTTTCACACCCTGTCTTCAAGGCCTCTTGCAAACTCTTAGACAAGCTCCTTATTCCCAACATATTTGGAAAAGAAATGTTCCTTTTTATACTCCCTGAAAGCTGTTCCTCTAAATTTTTTGGCCTTTGAAAGTGTTTGTTCTTTCCTGTCTTCCTCACTTGGTCATGACTTCAGCTCTTGGCAGGATGCCTCTGCAGCCTTCCCTCCCTGCTGCTCCACATCCCAATCTCTCTCTCTCAGACAGCGTTTGACAGAGTTGGGGCATTTCCTCGGAGCCTTCAATCAGCTCCAGCTACCTACAGACATCTCACCCTTGTCACTGCTCCTTTCACTTTCCTTTCAACCTGCTGCCTCACTCTGATGTACCTGCCCTTTGGAAATCAAAGGATTTCACTTCCCTGCAGTTTTTGGCTTGGGTTCCCTCAGCAAGGATGTGTAAGTGCACTTGTGGTCACACTGACAGAGCCTACTGCCAGTGCAGTTCTGTACCCAGTTCTGCACAATTCCCAGGAGAAAGTCATAACTATCTTCCCCTCTCTGGATTCCTTCACCAGATGTTTCCCAGGGATGTCATTCCTAATGCCCAAGAGGTTCCAGTTTTCTCCCACTGTGCTCCCTACTTTAAAGCTCCAAACTCTGTATTATCCTATACTTTTCCTCTCTCCAAGCCCCAAGAATTTCTAATCTGAAGGATTCTGTTATTAATACAGTGGTTTTCCTGATGTGACATCCTTGGGGCTATGAACCACTCCCAATCCTACGTAACCTTTAACTCAGGTGTTCCAGGTGATGTCTTCCTTCCACAGACTTTCTCACAGCCTTATTCCACACAAAACCCAAACCCCTCAGGTCATCCACATTATTTCATTAAGATTTCAGTGTCTGTCTAGAATCACAGACACAATTGGTCCAATTTGCTGCTTTTATTCATGTTCTGTCAATGCCAATCCAAGGGGAAAACCTGTCTGAGGTGTGGTGAACACTCAGTGACAAAGTGAACAGTAGAGACAAAAAACCAGCTCTGGCAGCTATGGAGGTGTTGCCTGAACAACCATCTAATAAATTCTTACACAGGCTTTTTAGTTTCCTCTGCACTTCTAGTTCTTCTGCTATTATTTGCCAAAAATAGAGAAAAATAAAGTACTTTGCACTAGTCACTAGAAATTACTCTCCTTATGTTGGGGGCAGTAGAGTTCTGCACAGCACTCCAGGTGGGTCTCACCAGAGCAGAGCAGAGGGGGAGAATCCCCTCCTTGGATGCAGCACAGGACTCAGTTTCTGGGCTAAAAACACTAAGACAGTTAATACAGTAAATAAATACACTAAAACAGTTAATACACTATTTCACACCATATTTCAAACTGCCTTGAGTAACAACTACTCCTTGCTACTCCAAATCACAGAGGAGAAACCACAGAACCTGCCAGGCAGTTGTGCAGCATTCACTCAGCACCAGAGGGAAAACCTTGGGCCTGCAGTTACACATATTTCAGGGGCTGAGAGCACAATATCCAGTGATAAGGACATGCAAAAGCAGGATCCCACCAAGCCAGACCCACAACTTCCCATGGCCTCTGTTACTCCAAGGAGTATCAGCAAACCCAGGATAGAGTTTCTGTCACAGCTCTGAGCTGCAGGTACAGTGCATGACCCACCCCACACCCAGCACAGAGCTGTCCTGCTCAGGACTGCAGCTGTGTTTGCAGTGTCATTTCACTGAATCATCAAGGCTGGGAGAGACCTCTAAGACCATCAAGTCCAACCATTAACCTGTCACTGCTAGAACCCCTAAACTACATTCTCCAGTGTCAGATCCAGACACCTCTTAAACACCTCCAGGGATGGTGACTCCACCACCTCCCTGGGCAGTATCCCAGTGCCTGAAGAGCCTGACAGGGAAAACATTTCTCCTAAC
>NW_008662658.1:0-2862 GCF_000695815.1 Acanthisitta chloris
TAATTACATGCCAGTTATTAGACAAAATACTGAATATATATAACCACGCAAATACATATATATATATACATATGTATGTATGTATGTATGCATATGTATATATATGTGTATATATATATCTATATATATATGTATGTATGTATGTATGTATGTATGCATATGTATATATATGTGTGTATATATAGTATATGTATATAAAACCCCATAACCTACATGGGCAGACTGAATTTTCCTCACAACACAGTTTTGTTTTCTAAAAAATCATTGACATGAAATAGGTTTTGGTAGTTATTATTTAATTATACACAGGTCTCCCATTTGTATTATCGACACATTTACCCATGTTCAATTCAGAAGTGTGTCACAAATAAAGTAAGGAAATATAGATGACCAATAGTCTAGGCTAAGTGACATCCACTACAATGAAATTGCTCTTAGCTTCTTTACAAATCAAATAGAGAAAATATCTAAACAAATTGCATCACTAGAATTGAGATGCTTCAGTAGGTCTGAAAACAACTGAAACACTGATTTAATCTTTCACCCTAAGTCAAAGTGACTGAATTACAGAAAGTGGTGCTGTTATCCTGTGTCATCATATATTTTAGTATATTCAGAGCAATAAATATTAGGCAGAAGTATGAACTCCATGGTATTGCAATATATGAGGCTGGATAGTGCAAAGTAGAGATGCAAGGCTGAAACAACCAATGAAACTTGGGGAAATAATATTTTGATGCCAGAGAGATAAGTAAGAGTTTGCATCCTAGATAAAAAGAATACGAATATTTTGATGCCAGAGGGATAAGTAGGAGTTTGCATCCTAGATAAAAAGAATACCATGGAAAAACACAACCACTATTTCATGCTTTGGCAAAGAAAATTAAAAGTTAGCTTAACAGGCAGGTGTTAAGGAGCTCTCAAAAGTCATCCATAGTATGACTATAGTGCACAACAACTCCTGTGCAATGATCCATAGATAAGAGTATCCTTTTTCTGACCATCTCCCCAAGTTTAGCATTGCTTCACCTTCCCTCACAGCACGCACCTCTTTTATAACTGCTGCACCTCCTCCTGGGCACCACCTCCTGAGCCAATCCAGCACCTCACAGCCAGTAAGCCTGGCCCAATTAAGTCTACAAGCAATCAGCACCTGACCAGCACCTTAAGGTTTTGTGTCCAGAGAAATAAGAAACACATGTGTTGGGAACAACCACCCACAACTACTCTGACAGTTACAACTTCCTCTGGGTAATCCAGAAATAGTAGAACAGTAAGATCATGTTTGGAAAGGAAGAGAAGGGAAGATCCACATGAAATTTAGGGACCTTAAAATCCCTTTTTAGTACCCAGATAAGTAGCCAAGCTGCAGCTGAAGCTGCTGAAGCTCTAGACTAAGGACAGTGAAGACTAATGGCTCTGTTTACGTGGCTGCTTGGAACAAATCTTAGGTCCCAAAAGAGCATTATTTGTTTCTCTATTTGCTGTGGAGCACAGACTAAAAGAAGTAGTTTCCAGACTTGTATTTTTTCTCAAGGTTGTGTGCTTTGCTGTTGGCCAAGGTGAAAGCTTGGCTTTACACATACTCTAAATGAACATCAACTTCACAAATCCCAACAAAGAGTTACAGACACCAGCTCATCTCACAGAACCATCAAAGAGGTTCTGTGCATCCAGAAATCAGTACCTCTCTGCTGATTATCCCACTTTTGGGGTGTCTGTGCATGAACAGGAGAATTAAAGGTATTTATCAGCCAAAAGGTACTTGGGAACTGAATGGGGAAAGGACCAAAGTGATAAGCAAACAAAAATTGAGACATCAAACTCCCTGACCTGATGCCACATAACTTCTTCTGTCAAATATGTACAAGTGTTTAATGTCTTCAAAATTCTGGAAATACTACTTTATGGAAAAGTTTTAATTATGTGCAAATGACAGCATGTACTACACCACAGATCCACTTACCTATGAGGTACTTGTCTAGCTAAATTTATCAAAAATTACGTTCATCATCACCATAGTGCAGACAAAACACACAAATTCTGGGGGTTTGCTGTCTGTCTTACCCCTAGGACTCCTATGCTCCCACGAGTCTAGGTATCCAAGCATCACCTGAAACAGCTGAGCTGTGTTTGACAAGTCAGGAGGGCTTCAAAACTGTCAGAGATGCTGAACAATTAAGGCTTTAGGAGTTAGCCTTGGAAAGGGTTTCTTTTGATGTTTGCTGCCTGTCTTATAGGGAAACTCCCTTTGATAATCTGGACGCCTGGCTCAGAACATTATAAAATCAAAGTTAGTTCCCAATACATCAAACTTTAATTTAGACAGAAATGCCTCCCTCAGAGTTGAAATGCTCTTAGTACATGGTTAGCCTTAATCTTGCATGTTCCCCTGGTTCAAAATAATATTTCATCCTGACTTTTTGCCGAGAGTTAAAAATAAATGCTGACAATTATAATTATGTACAGCTGAAGATAAAAGTAGACTCAATCAGACGACTTTACACTGGAAACATTCCACTCATTTGGGCCAGTTTGCAGCTGGAAAGGTGAAAGGAAGGAAAGGTGAAAAGCTAACATGGTAAAGATGTTCAAGAACAAACTGTTAAGCTCTTGATAGATATCACCTCTGTGTTCTTATAAAGAAGAAGAAACATGATTCTAAAATAGGCTTTCATTGTTTCTTCTCTGAGGAAGAGAGGGGAGAAATTTCCTTCACTTTGCCATTGAAACACAGCCTAAATATGTTACAACAGAAATATACAATATATATTGTACATATACAATTATCTTTTATATATATACACACATTCATTTATTTATTTATATAGATTTCTGTTTATATATATTTACATATATATA
>NW_008662658.1:2907-39176 GCF_000695815.1 Acanthisitta chloris
TGACAGACCTGACACCAGAAGACAAGAAGTCTGAGAACCAATCTATAGTGGAACCTGACTACTGAAGGTAAAGTGGATGCATGTGCAATCAGAGGGATGCTGCTTCAAAATACAGTTCTGCCTTTGTTAAAGAGCTTTCTAGCTATGTGGGGTTTTAAATGACTTTCAATTTTAAAGAAGCAGAAATCCCTGAGCCACTTGCTATACCATGGGAGGGTGAAGAGGCTCACTAAAGCCTTGCTGTTTATGCTAATAAGATAGTAACTCAATTTACTTGAGTACTGATCAATGCTAAACAATCAGAGAGGTTCATGTATTATGTATTTCAGAAGAACCTGTGCTTTTTAGCGGAATGTCACAAGGTTAAACTACTGGTAGACACTGTTTCCCCTGAGCCCAATTTCTGCTACAGTGCTTCCTATCCACATAATGAAGAAACAATAGCAAAATAAACCATTGTTTGGAACACATAATGAACTGCTCTCATAAACTTCAACCTTCAGAAGTCATTACATTTTACAGTTTGATGCAGCAGACAATTATCTGCCCCCATTTGCTGCTTACATCAAGCAATGTACACTACTTTTTACCATGTCTCAGTAATTATTGACAGAACAATTGTCATGGCTTGCACTGCTAATACCAGTGCATTAGCAATTGAAACAGTTTGTTACAGACTTCCTGGCAGGTAGACTGCAGTGCTGTAAAATCTGCCTCTACTTATCATACTGAACAATTACTTCAGGAAATCTCCAAAATATATAACTTTCAAGTTGCCTGTTTTTCCTGTCACTGGCTCTTTTCTGAGGTTTATTTAATCTTTTTACACTAAATTATGCTACAAATGTCAAACACTTGTTTTTAGTATGCAGTGATTCACAAGAAAGTTTTGTTTGATTTTTGAATCAAACAAGACCATTTCATACTCATCACTAAAAGACAAAACAGTTCTGCATGCCTATACAGTGTTCTGCTGATGGGCACCTGTGAGGGCTGTTACTCTTCTATGATAACTGAAATATTACTACAAAGCAACAAAAATTAATCCTAAAATTCAACCAGTAAAAACAGAGACAAGATTTATTTCTTTGCTGCTATCATATACATGAAGAATCTTCTACTAATAGCTCCTCTTGAAGTGACAGGACAACTATGATGTGTTAATCGTTACACTCCAAACCCTTTTTTTTTTTTTTTTTTTTTGTTGCACTCCAAGCCCTTTTTTTTTTTTTTTTTTTTTTGTTTCTTGACCTTGAAACATTCACAAATACCATTTGGAATAAGTTGCTCAGAGTTTGTGAAATCACCATTCCTGGAAATCACAGAATTACAGAATCATAGAATCAACCTGGTTGGAAAAGACCTCAAATGTTACAAAATAGCTGGAAAAGGCCCTGAGTACATCAAAGTTTGTCCAGTTATGTTTGAGGTTTGGACAAAAAGACATCTATAGTTCTTGCATGATAATTGGCAAAATTACCTACACTGTCTACACCCAATCCTACATTCCATGCATGAAAAATGAATGGAAAACAGATTAAGATGTAGAGCAGCTCTGTATGGGATCAGGCTCAGAGAATCCACTAAGAAAATTACCTATGCTAACAATGGCTTTTAGAACTGAGAGAGATGGAGGATGGATGATACCCTGAAACACTTATTGAAATGTTCAGAGGCATTAATGCCACTACTTATGCATCAACATATATTGCAAAGGTTACTTAACATCTCCTTAGATTAGTATGTTGTTCAGAATCAAATTAAAATTTATGACTGGAATGCTGAATAATTTATAGATATCACATACTAGGACACTTCAGAGTTTCTATTCAGTGGAATGAATACGAACATCTAGATCAAATACATAATATATAGATATGGAATTAATTGCATACAGAAAGGCAAAGGAGAGAGGCTGATAAAAAGGAGAAGTGGGTGAAGGTTCCACTGAACACAGACACTTCTTTGCAAGGTAAAGGAGAAAGTGTTGCAAAAAAACAGGTCACGAAGAAAGAATAATAAAATGATCACAAAATAAACCATCCTTCTATTCAGATGTCTATAAGAAGGAAAGCTGGATGAAAATTCAAAGGGCAGAAAGATGGTTTGGTCCTAACAGAGACATCCCAACTGCCCAAAGTCTGCTAAGATGTCTCTGCCTGACTTAGTCCCTTAAACTGTAGTTTGCAGCTCTTTTTTAAACTGATCTGATGGAATGCAAGTCAACTCATTATCTTTACTAGAGATCATTAATTAAAAGCAGTATTAGATCACACCATGACATGGGTATCCCAGAGTCATTTTTCAAGGTAAGTTATATCTCACACAAAGAATAAACAGCCTTTTTATCAGTCAATTTTCAAGATAAAGTGCAAGCCCTTAGGAAAAGCAGGATCATCTGCTATGCACTTTAACATTACCAGAGCCTTTAGGTCTTTGAGGTATGTAATTAGACATTTTTACTAATAAGCATTAGCATATATTTACTGCAACTGCATTCTCAATTCTGTTTATCAGCAGTGATCTGTGTTGGGAACTGACAAACTCAGCATAATTACAAATGTTTGGCAAAAGATGGAATATGTGCTCACAGAGACTAGACCCAGGGAAAATAATCATTGATTTATAGGCTGCAATCTCAATAATCTTCATAGTAATTAAAACCTTCTTACACTAGTGGGTAATCAGATGGATTGGATCTCCCTTCAGGACTTGCTTGCGTAGCCCTTGAAATTGTTGTTAAAGGAATCAGAACCTTCTATCTTCCTGATTTAACAATTTACATTCTAAAGCCTCACCCTTAAAACTTCAAGGTTCAGGACTGCTATTTAAATCAAAGCTTAAATATGCAGACACTAGATTTTCTCTTCTTTCAAGTGAGTCTTTTTGAAAAAAAATAAACATTCCTTTATTTCCACTAGATGAGGTTAACATATTTCCAAGGAGACACTACTTTTGCAGATGGCTTGAATTAGAGAACTGCTATAGTTACCATTATGCAGCTATTCAAAGAGAAAATTTTAGAACTTGGCAAAAAAGAGGAAAATAATGTCTCATACTTGCTGTCCAGACCCAATGCAGGGAAAAGAGAACATGTAAAAGTCAAAATACTAAAAATAATCAACCAGAATAATGCTTGAAAAATTGAAAATGATAAGTATGTCTGACATTCAGACATGAAATTAATACATCCAAGGTAGGGAAGAAAAGCATAGCAGTAGGATAATTTACAAGCAAAATAGGATCTGAAGTCTGAAGGACATGCAGGACAGAAGTAATGCTATGGAAAATTTAAGATCTAGACATGCAAAAAAAGTCAGTTGTATGTTGTGGTTTTTTTCCTTTGTCTCATTTCCTGCAGTTTTTTACCCTGCGCTCGAGGTGGGTCCATATGTACAGATACATCAAAGCATCCTAAGTGTGAGGATTCAATTTCCAAGTGTTCATGGATCCAATCACAACTCATCACAAAAACTGCAAGACAAAATGCCCCTGAAATAGCCAATGACTACAGAAATCTGATTTATCTCCTATTAAATTTTACTGTGAGAACTAACATAACTTCATGAACTCATACACTAACTTGTGTTCTCAGGGGACCTTGAATCTAATCCTTCTTTGGGACTTACCTGGTCATGAAAAGGGGTTTAAAAGTCTTCATCTAGGCCATACAAATAACTGACAACATGACAAAAGCAGTTGACAGCAATTGACAGAACCACAAAATCAGAACTGGAAACAGAAGTGCCAGACAGGTCAGAAAGGAGATTAATTTAGAGATATAAAAGAGAGACTTTTGCAAGTCTTCCAAGGGTTTTTAATTTCTCTGTTTTATCAGTGTAATTTACTTTAATGCATTATCTTTTTCTTTAGGTGGCAGCAAACAGAAAAAATAAAAAGCAATTAAGTATAAAATCATAGAATCACAGAACCCCTGAAAATGGCCAGATCCAATGGGAGCAGAGTTAGGTCAAACCTCATCTGTTTTAAAAATCATAGCAATGTGAAAATGAGTCCAATAAAATGGTCTATTTTTAATATAATGATGTTCTGTCTGCACAAGACGATAATACAGGATAGACCTGAAACTAATCTGAGAATACTTCATTTACTGATTCTTCCATAAAAAGTAACTGCAACAATTAGCAATTTAATACATTTCCATTCATGAGCAATGAAGAAAGGTCTTGTTCATATTTGATAAGAGCATAAAGCAGATCTGAGGCAATGCAATTAACCAGTTATACTTCTTATTAGATTAAAGTTGCCTTTTCAGCCATAAGTGATATTTGTAACTTGTCACCTGAACCAACAGTTTATCTGCTGTCACACATTGCAGTGCTATGGAATGCTGAGTTTATTGTGTGGTTTTGTTTGAAAAATATCAATACAAATAAAGAATCGTACAAAGGTCCCTTGTTCTTAAGCTTCCTTTGTGCAGTTCTGGAGTCCACAGCATAAGAAGGACATGGCACTGTTGGAGCAAGTCCAGAGGAGGCCAAAATGTTGATAGGAGGTTTGGAGCATCTCCCCTATGAGGACAGGCTGAGAGAGTTGGGGCTGTTCAGCCTGGAGAAGAGAAGGTTATGTAGAGACCTCAGAGCAACTTTTCAGTATCTGAAGGGCCTACAAGGAGCTGGAGAGGGACCCTGTGTTAGGAACTACAGTGATAGGACAAGGGGTAATGGGTTCAAACTGATGGAAGGAATGTCTAGGTTGGATGTGAGAGAAATGTTTTCTCCTGTGAGGGTGGTGAGACACTGGCCCAGGCTGCCCAGGGAGGCTGTGGCTGCCCCAACCCTGGCAGTGTTCAAGGCCAGGCTGGATGAGCCTTGAGCAACCTGATCTAGTGAGGAGGTGTCCCTGCCCAGGGCAGGGGGTTGGGACTAGATGATCTGTAAGATCCATTCCAACCCCTAAATTCTATGATTCTATTATTCTATGATTCCCACTACAGAATCCTATATGCATAACTCTATGTGGATATATGAACATCCATGCTTAAGTCTGGACATAAACATGATACTTGCATATGTGGCTAACAGTAGTTTCTAGAATTCTCTGTGAGATTAATCTTTGTAAAGAACTGTTGGGAAAAAAATAAAAATATGAAGTTGTTCCAAACTTTTACTAAAGAAGTTACACTCCAGAAGAGAAAAAAACAAAAAAAACCAAAAAAAAACAAAACAAAAAACCAAAAAAAAAACAAAAAAAAACAAAACAAAAAAAAAAAAACAAAAAAAAAAAAAACAAAAAAAACCCCAAAAAAAAAAAAAAAAAGGCCCAAAAACAGTGACCCTTTTCCATATGTATTTCATTACATCCTAAAGGCAACAGAAGTAAAGACTGTCAAAGGCTACAGATTGATGCCTCTTTCTGAGCATATGCAGAAGAATATTCTGTTTAAATTTATTTAATTTTTGAAAGCCATAATAGAACATTCCTCCTACAAGTGTCTCCATAGATGAAAAACTGAGAAGAGAAAAAGTGATTTACCTTGACCTTTCTAAATGGATTTCTACACGTTTTGTTTTGTGGTGTGTTATTTTGTTTGGTTCTAGGTTTGAGGTTAAGTTCCAAAGGCATTAGAACTAAAAATGGAACAGGAATGACACTCTATATACTAAGAACGGGCAATTTACTCCCAGCATCATTTTCTGCTAGCAGATACTAAAAACCCAAAACTTGCTGCCTTTTTCATTTGGAAGCTGAGCTGTACAAGGTTTGATAGTTTAGCTGCTTTGTTTGTTCTATGGTATTGATTCCAGGCTTCTAACGCCAATACAAACAAATTTGCACCCCAATTAGCTTTTATATATCTGTTTATTTCCTGGGGCTATACACTACTGCATAGCAGACACCTGCTAAACCAGGAACTGAAAGCACCAAGGTACAATTGTAACCCATTAACTTGGGAAGGAGGGAGGAGAGGAAAGAATAAAGTAATGTTATAATCTTAGCCTTCCACTGAGTTCTCTTCTGTGCCAAACAGAATCTGGTTCTGATTTTTAAGCTGACAATTTTCCTATTAAAGAGATCGATCTGGAGGACGACAGAAAGGAGACAAAATGACAAACACAACTACAGTAGACTCTTCAGGAATACAGAGAAATTTACCCTTTCAACAAACATTCTGCTTAGAGCGGGATACAACACAACATGTTTTTTAGTGATTGAGACTATTCCTGGTCATTTTAGCTACTAGTTTAAAGGAGAAAAGACAGATATGACTGAATTCTAATGGTGAGATCCCACAGCAAAGACCATGAGGCAACTGGGAGATCTTGGCACCTGATCTAGCTTTGAAAGTAGGACAAGGCTGGGCCAGCTGCTCTTAAATCTCAGGTAATTATCTTAAGACCTTCTTCTTCCCCTTCCCCCTTCTCTTCTCTTCCCTTGAGCTACAACAATAAAAACTTTTAAATGCATATGCAAATAAATAATTTAACTAAATCACTTTGATCACTAGAAACTGTTAGTTAACATTAGAATGTTTCAGCTGAGAGAGATTCAGAGAGATTAATTTGTCTTCCACTGTGCACAACAGCTATTCAAAATCCTCTAAAGACCAGGCTGTGTTGTAATGAAGCATATTTACAGCTTTCTTTATATTTTATTTAGCAAGTAAATATTCTGGCATTTTCAAACTGAAGGAAACCTATTTGTTTTCATGGAACACATCTTTCCAAACACCAGTGCGTGCAGAGAACACGATTTCAAATGTACTCAGTCCACAAGCCAAAAACCACTAGGGAAATTCTTGCCATGGGTCTCCAGATTTTTATATCATATTTTAGTGTTCATGGATATTAAATTTCCTACCCAACCATACCCTTAGATTTGGAAGAACATCATGATACCTTGCTGACTGCAGCTATTACTAGCTTTTTGCTTTCCAGAGACCCATCCTAGCTAAAACTGCTCACTAGAGGACATTTCTTCCACACCTCAAAACCACATCACTAAATGGCCTATAAAATTACTAGAGGGCTACACACCATTACTCTTTAAATATCCTGGAGTAAAGCATTAATGAGAGCTGATTTCAGTACCCTGATTTACAGATGACACCCTTTGGTGGACAGTTTGCTGTTGACCAGGACAATCTTATACTTAACTTTAACACAATCTTGCTTAAAAGTAAATTGAAAAGTACTCTATGCACCTTCCAAAATGGACATGACTGTTCAAATGGCTACAAAAAGAACAACAGAGAAATCACACTTCACTTTTCAAACTAGGATTACACCTTAAAAGGTTTCTCTCTTCCTGTATCCAACTGACTTGCTTTAGAGGCTTTCCTGACAAAACCTCCTCAGGAACTCTGTCTCCCTCAGGTTTCTTTAGAGAACCCCTTTTGAAAATGAAACCTTAGAGATTTTAGAGCTAATCTCCATTTTGAGCTCCATAAGGAGCTGAGCAGATTTAACGCCTTTCTCCCCACCAAAATTGCTCACACATCCCAAACATGTTCATTGTTAATTGCTGTAAGTAAGTTATCAAAAGTAGCAAAAGAAATGAAATATATTGATTATTTTATTATTTCTTTGAGATGCAAATTCTTTTTCCCCTAGTGAGGTCTGCTCTGTTTATCTGCTGAGCAGTGAGGTAGTGATCTGCTGGCCCTGAGAGAAGTTATGCTTTCAAGCTCTTTTCCCTTACTCATCTGGTAATCAAAGACCTGCAGGACACATTCTGCAACAAATCGATAGTGAAAGTTGTTTGTATCCACTGAACTTTCCTTTTTTCATCAACCTGTGCATCATGTCATTTAGATAACCTACAAATAAACTTCAGTAGATGTTCTGCCATGTCCCTTTTCATTAAAACTAGAGATAACAAGTTACTTTCAAGTGACAACATTTTTGGAATTTACATCTTTTCAAGGAATATTGTAATAGCATCAAAAAAGTCTTCTGTGGAGATGCACACTTTCATGTCTTTAAAGACCTCAAGTATCATCAGCTCAGAGAATCCAAACCTCCCAAAACACAGCACAGGAAGGTATCAATGGGTTTAGGCTAACTATAGACACTCATCCCAAAAATCTGATACTTTAAACTCTGCATTTCATATCCATATGAATTTGCAGTGCAGATTTTTTTTTTATGAATCACTGGGATTAATTATGTGATGTTTAGATTATTAGTAGGCAAGTGCAGAATTACACATTTTCTACAGATTTACCAGCAGCAGGTTTTACAAATTCCTTGTGAGGTTGTGTGTATGCAGCTGAATTCCTGGATTATGAGGGATGAAGTAATTTAGCACAAGTCTTATGGAGCATTTCAGTTGCATAAGCTTGAAAATGATGACTTGTTTCATGACAATGACTAGAATCCTCATGGACCAAACAGAAGGTGTTTCACCACTGTTTGCAGTCAAGAACTAATTGAGAAAGGACACAATATTTTACAAGCTCACAGGTTTCTATTTTAGTCCTAAAGAAACCAGCAAGTTTTTATTCCTCCAGGCCATAATTACTAGTAAGTGGAAGAAGCTCATGAATTGAAGATATAACAATTGTGATTTTCATAATTAAGGATAAAATTTTATACGTGGTTCAGATTTAAAGGAAGAAGAAAATTAAGGTTAGACTAAAAAGATTTCAGAGCTAAGACTTTCGTAAGCCTTATACCAATCTTGTATTGTAGCTTTGCCATTCAATTTAGAGGATAAAAAACATAGTTTAAGAGCTTTAATATTTAAAAACAAAAGATAGAAGAAAAGTCAATTTGAAAAGATGTTTGCTCACATATTTCTAGTCAGTGGGCCTAGCAAGTTTGCTTTGGTATACAACATGTCATCAGAAGAGGTGTCATGGTTTGGAAGATAGTTTAAAAATACTGCCATAGCAAAACTGAGGGGTATAAATCATGCTCATAACATGATCGGAAGGAAAGAAAATCCCCAGTATGCCCATCTTTCTTCTCTGGAGATCAACTGAATTGCAACTCTGCTTTTCCTCAGCGAGACAAAGTGTGTCTGTAAACCATGGTGGCAGCAGCAATGCTGGAGGAAGGTTTGTAAGTATGACAATTTCAAACTCTGAGTGCCAAATTCTTACCTGGTTGATATTGGAGAGTTTTACTGAATCCATAAATGTTAATGCTTCATGCTACATAAAGGTTTGGCCAGAAGAGTGGAAGCAGTTGCTTTGCTGAATGGACAACTGAGTGTGTGGAACACCAACCTGTGAACAGAGCTGGGAGCCAAATTCAGACCTCTGTCCTGGGCATCAGGAGAGACATTGGACAGGGAGTCACCAGGACAGTCACTGTCCGCAGCAAACTGCTGTCCAAGCAGTGAACTTGCATCTTTCCCTTGCATCAGAACTATGATAGTTATATTGCAAGGAGCATTTGCTTCAACGACCTGAGCTGAAGAAGCTTCACTTCTCATTTGGTTTGTTTCCTATTCCCTTTGTGATCGTAGGCAGAATCACCCTGACCACTAAGAGATCACAGCATTCGGCTCAAGTTCTTAACTTAGTACTAAGTGTTGACTACCTTGACTACCAGCAAGAAATCCTACTAGAGTTGTCTGGGTTGAACATTTTTCTAAATTGCATTTTTTTTGTTAAAATTGTTACACACACAGTTAATTATCTGAATAAATTGTTCAGGAAAGCAAAATTACTGCTAAATACCCCTGGAAACATAATTTCCAAGGGACATTTTATTCCCATGCAATACCTGATTAATCTTTTCTTTACTATTTTGCTACAGAGCTATTAATTTTATTACTTAGAGCAGAACAATTTGTAATATACTTCATTTAAAATGCCATTCAGCTATACACTAAAATATGCACTAGCATTGCCACAGCTGTCAAACATTAACATAAAATAAAAAAGGCAACAATTTCGGAGGGGTTTGACACATACCAGTGTAGAAGGTATATTACCAGCTACTAAGTTTCAAATAAGGAACTAGATAAATCATTCACTCGTTAAAAAGTGTTTTCTTCACATAGATTATCCAATTAGTGGCAGACAAATTGTTTCGGCGCCATCACTACCACACAATACTTTTAGAAGATATTATAAATACAATGGCCACAATCATTTATTTGAAGCATTAGAAGCCAAACAGAAAACATACAGGAGATAATCTGTGTTTGCTAAATAGGACTGTAATGAAATTACCTGCAAACGGAATATTAATATATTTGGTCATGTTGCATCCTCAAAAGATCAAATAGTTTTATGCTTCAATAGGTCAGAAATACACAGAGAAAGGTTTTTTCTCTGCATATCCTGAGCTCAGATCCAGGCAGCTTCTCTCTGCTCCCCTCAACCACAGAGTGCTGCAGTGCATGGCTTTATTTCTTTAGCCTGCCTTTTGAGGAACCAGGAATGGTGAAAAAGCACCCCAAAATATGGATAAAGAATGTAATTTTATTTGTGAAGAATTTCAATTTCATAAGCTACAGAAAGGAAATCTCTTCACTGACCATACAGGTACCAAAAATCTCCCTCCATGGCACATACAAACCATGAATACCCACATTTGATGATGTCCCTGCTCACTGCATCACTAGATGATCATTAAAATTTCCTTCCAACCCAAACCATTCTGTGATTTCACTGGATCCTAGACAGATTTGCAGTAAAATCATTTCTCTTCCCAGCAGACCACTGCCCTGTCCTGCTGTGTCCTGCTGAGGGCACTGACCAGAGCCAGCAACAGTTTCAATAAATGAAAGCTGAAGAGTTTCAGAAGATGACAAAATGCTCCTGCTTTTACCATAAAATTTCCTTCCAACCCAAACCATTCTGTGATTTCACTGGATCCTAGACAGATTTGCAGTAAAATCATTTCTCTTCCCAGCAGACCACTGCCCTGTCCTGCTGTGTCCTGCTGAGGGCACTGACCAGAGCCAGCAACAGTTTCAATAAATGAAAGCTGAAGAGTTTCAGAAGATGACAAAATGCTCCTGCTTTTACCATACCAAAAAAAAAAAAAAAAAAAAAAAAAAAAAAAAAAAAAAAAAATTAAGAAGCTAATAAAATATATCAAGATTAATTTATGTTGGAAAAATATAAGTAGAGGAAATTGGATGAATCCCCTTCCTCAAAAGACCCAACTTTGATCCTTAAAATCTTTCAGTAACTTTAAATTAACTACAAGTAATCTCTATTCACCACTGCAGCCTTTTCTTTACCCTCAAAACCTCACTTAAGGCTTTGATCTCATTTGTACCCAGCTAATTTCATTCTGCTTAAATATTACAGATTGCCTTGATAAAGTCTTCCTGTGTTTCTCTATTTTACAGGTGTGACTTCAATAGCTCCACTCAATACAACTGCTAACTTAGAGCCACATTTGCAAAGTAGAATCTATAGGTCACTTTACCTGTGAAGATATTATATTGCTGAAAAATATGAAGGTTTCCTGATCAGTTTATTAGATCTGTAATTATCCAAAGCCAAGCCAATTATGTCAGAAAAAGGATAAATTGCTTAGACTGATGTTAAATAGCTCCAACCAGAAAGTCTTCATTTTCACACTGACTGGACAGCAAAAATTTACCTTTATATTTTTATGATCCTGTATTTAACCAAGTATGAAAGAACCTTTAGGAAAGAAGCCATTAAAATGCAATTATCTATTTGTTCATTCAATCTGCTGTCCAGCCTCTCTCCAAACCAGCTACAAAGGTTTAACACAGAGAACCAAAAGCTGACAGAGACAGTCGGGTGCTTTCCGAGCTGAAAACTTTCTGCTCCATGGACTACAGAGACAATGCCACATCAGGAAATGGGACCCACATGTCAAAGTGATTTTGTCAATGCTCAGTTTGTGATTACTATCATGCCAGTGGGAAGCCAAACACAGTGATCACAAACTGGAGGCAGAAGAAAATGATGGTATTATCCTGCTACTTGTTGGAAGTCAAAACTTGATTATGGCAGAGTTTTTCACAGAGATGTGAAAATATGCAAAGCACCTAAAATTAAATGATACAAATAAAAAGGGAAATACTTTATTCCAAGTCTGTCTAAGCACCTTTCACCAGTCCATTTAAGTGTCTGTCTTTATTTCAGAGCTACAACTGACAATACTCATAATAAATCCAATAAGCTGAGCTCCATTCCATCAGCTAGTGGATGTGACAGTAATTGTCTTTCTCAAGAGAGACTTCCAGGACAAATAGAACTCCTAACTTCTAGAACAAATGAAGAACAAGATTACACATTATTGAATTCAATGAAAAAATACCAGTTAACTTCAGTAAGCACAAGAAAGTCTCCCAAATAAAAAAAAAAAAAAAAAAAAAGAATAAAAAGACTAGACATTTCAAGTAGAAACTGCATTTGTGTTCTTCTTTTTTTCAGTCTCTTATAGATGCAACTGAGAAAGGGAGACTTTCTTTTGGAGAACACATTTCATTTCCATAGTATCACTTAGGAATGCTGAAGTACAAACAGTAAAATCAAGGGGATGGTAGTTTACACAAGCTAAAATATCTGGTCCAATACCTTTATGCAGTAATGAAATTCTTCCAAAAGTAAGACAAAGCTCTAAATGCAATACAGGTAAATCACAACTGTAAATGAATAAATAAACACATGCACCAAATGTAAAGGCTGACAAATTCCTCCTTTTCACTGCACAAACACATAGTCATATCAGATTCTTCCACTTTGGATTTCGATACACTTTTTTCTTTAATTGAAGTGCTCCAGATTGTAAATCTGCTCTATGGGAGATTACAAGCTTATTTCTATATAGTACAGATAACGCAGGCACTGTCAGTGCAGAAAAAAATTAGCCTTTTTTTGTTCAGTCAGCTTGTGAAGTATCATCAGCTACACCCATTTGACAATCCTCTAGTGAAGGGAAAAAGGGAAAATAGTAATCAGAGAGAGATGATATTATAATCTCATGCTGGATGTTTGACTACCATGAAAAGAAACATATTTCCAAGTACTTGTGGAAGTTTTAATGTTGAAAAGATGAAAAATCATGAAAATCATTCAGAATGAAAAACAAAATAAATTGACATTGCATAAACTGCATTGTGCTGCTGCTTTGCTAAGTGCAAACAGTGATGATCAGCCTCTATGTGTTCTCAGTATGTTCAGACTCAGTTTAGCAGTAAAGTTAAATCTTGCTGTTATATTAAAAGATATTCTTAAGTATCTACAAAATAATTAAGGTAAGAGGATCTTCATCCATCCTAGTAAATTTGGATTAAATGCTATTTGTCTAGCAAGCACATTGTGCCATACAAAAATGTGCTAAAGACTCTGAATGTTTAACTTTTTGGAAAATCTGTTGAAGGAGATATATAGGGTAGAGTATGGAGTGAATGCTCCAAGCTCTAGAAATGCTGAATGTGTAGAGCACCTTCATACTGCAGTGAGACACTTTCATGCAGAATACAGGTAACATGTAAATCTGCATCTAATTAGGCTGGTTATGAAAGCATCAGCTTGACAGATGAATAAATCAGCTGCACTCTCTTGGAGCATTCCATGGGGGCCAGGAAGGCAGGACAACTGAAAGACACCACTGTCTGGCCAAGCCAGCTCCAGTGTGTGCCCAGGGCACCAAGAGGGAATTGGATGAATAGACCTGGAATCATGTTTTTTTCAAGGTCACCACTGGCATTGTGAGCACAGGCAACACATCACACAATGAGGAAAGGGATAAAGCACAGAGAGCAACCAGCTGGCATTTTGAAATGAGATGTTTGAGCAATGTTCAGGGGTGTCAGGCAAGGAGAAGGTTGAAGGTTAAGGTTGTATCCAAGGCCCTGAGACAGGCTGTGTATCACAAGGTGGGAAAAGCCCTTGGAGACTGGACCTGTGTTCAAGGCTTTCTTTCAACCAGGAGATGTGCACACGTCCATGCCCCAGCTCAAATCCAGGCTTTACATTCCTTCATATCCCCATGTGTCAGTCATGTCCTGTGAATGATGTTTCCATACCCATATTTGCTGTGACTGAATGAAGGATCTCAACCTCCCCAGCCTTACCCCTTACATGTGACTAACAACCAAATATACTCTGTTTGTATGTAAAAACAGTGGGGAAATTGTATTTCAGTGTCATTTTCAGAAGATGTATCTAAAGCCAAACCAGCATAAGGCGAATGGATTTATTTTTTTTAGTCCTCTGAAATGGCTCCTTTGCTTACTCACCCCACATACATTTACCCACCTGCTGCTCTCACTAGTAGCTCACTGGTATCTGCTTCACTTTCAATATTGAGTTCCTTTAAAATAAGCTAAATTAGGAACTATTTGATGCCTCCTGATTTAGCTATTTCTAACAGGAACACCATCCTGAAAGAAGCCCTTGCCACTCGGGAAACTCTGTCAAATGCAGCACACATCAAAGAGAGAACATTGCTGCCAGTCCCTGCTCAGCTCAGCAAGAAGCATTCACCCACCCCATTTCTAAAGCTCTGCCTATTCCAGCATCAGCAATCCACAGGAAAAGCCAATGCAGAAGGTTTTCCTGCATTCTGCTCTTCTCTTTGGAAAGCCAAGAGCCCCCGGGCTCTGCTGGAGGCACCAAACCATGCTTTGGCATACAGCAGCTGTTCCAGCAATGGTCACGAGCTCACCACAGAGGTTCTTTACACAGTTTTCTCTTCTGTGTTCCTTTTGCACACATGGGAGCATCTTCCCACATTATTATCCAACACATAGAGATCTAAGCACTGCTGTGAGCACCTTTTATCTGGTTTTCATACTGCAAATGTATCTTGAGGTGAACACATGCAGCCAAGGTAGCTGAAATCACTGCAGGTATCATGGTTCCCTCCCACTGTTCACAGGGGTACTGAGCACATTTTCATGTGCTCTCTTTTCCATTCCTCTGCCCTACTTTCAGACACTAAATAGGCTATCTTGACATCTCTCTGATTACACCTTCATAGTGCTTGCAGTCTCACCAGTCTAGACTATCTCTATTATCTGAAGCAGCAATGGCCCCTACTAATCCTGTCAAGAAATTTGTACAGACTCATGGTAATCTCAGAGCACTAATCCTGCAGCAGTTTGGGGCTGACATGAGCAAAACCCAAGGCTTTAACAAAGAAGAACATCGGACAAACTGAAGGGTTTCTAAGAAGCTGCAGGAAGAACATGAGATAAGGAGGCAGACATGAGTGTGCAGGACAGATAAAGTGATTAAAGGAAGGGTACCCAGCAGTAATAAAACATATTTCTTTTCCTCATTCAGCAGTAATTCCAGGTGGTCTCTGAGATTTCTTGCCATGACAAACCTCACACTGGTCCTTCAAATTCCCATTTGGTTATTTATCAGTTTAACTGACAAAAGACATACAAAAAATTTCTTTAGCAATAACAGATGGTGTGAGCCTCAATGCATTAAATATCAGGTCTGTCTTCCATTGCAGCATCTGAAACAGCTCATCTTGTAAAGTTGCAGTGGCTGCAAAGAGGATTTGAATGGTTAAAAGGTAGAGTTATCCAACTATTTCTTCTTCTGCAAGAATCTCAATGTGCATGTATCTGTAAAACAACACAATGTCATTCTTTCAAGGAAAACAACCAAAAAATTCTTTACTATCTAATTGTAATGGTGTCTGAATATGCAAGAGGAACACAAAACCAAGTTTTCCTTCTAGAACAAATATTCAACCTGTCAAGAATAGCACTTGATGTCAGGATTCTGAAGTGCAGATGAAATGACAGACCAACAGAGGGAATCTGATAAGGAATTAATGAGATGTGCTCCATGCAGTCATAAAAGTATTGGAAATAAGAAACAATTAAATGGGGGAAAAAACCAGAAATACAACAGTGGGGAGAAAGAAGCTGCTTTCTGAGCCTTCTGTTGTGATCCTGTAAAAGATGAGTGATAAGAATTTGTTGAGAAGTTTCAGAAACTCAGTGAATCAAGAGCAAATGGAGTGAACTGGAACACACTTTAAGTATGTATATTTACCTTTGCATAGTTCACGAGCGACAACATTTGTTATGCAATATTTGGGGTTCTCATTGCATTTTTCTGGCCTGACACTAATTCAAAGCAGCCGTAGATCCACCACGTTACAAACTATCAGCATGTGCACTGCTACAGAAAACAACAGTCAGATAGGCAATCAAGGGCTCAGTTCCATGTATCTACCAACCAGCTGAAGAGGAATCCCCATCTGGCAGGTTAATACAACTCTAAGTGAGATTTCTTTATTTCCTACAAGGCTATTCTAACTCAGAACAGTAAGAATGACTCTATGACTATATTCTTCTCTTGGTGTTCTCCCTCCATTTCTCATTAACACCCATTCACAGGGTGTGCCACACTGTGTCAGTAATGCACCGAGGAGCACCTAAGACCAACGCCAACTCCTACTCCTAAACTGCCTGTTCATCTGCTGACATACAGCTCTCAGCATGAGCAATACTCACAGGGGGAAGACACTGAATGCTGCCCTTCCAAGAGGAATTGATCCCTCTCTACAAATATACTACTCTGGTGAACAGCAGTGAACAGGTCCACAGAACATCTTTGCAACTTGCCCCATTTCAATGTTTCTATTCTATACACCTAGGAATATTCTTCAGGATTCTAAAGATTTGCCTCTAAAGGCCTATAAATAGGAAATGTGTACCTTCCTAAACTTATATGCTTGAAATAGCATGCATGTGATATTGCCTGAACAGCTTGAAACTTCAGCTATTTCACCCCTGCAATAATTACAGGAATATTTTCATTGTCCCCATAAACCTCACTGATCACAGAGTCACATACAGATTTACCAGCACTTAATGCTTAACAAAAGCTGGACTGTCATTTTTTGGAGGTTACCCTGTTGCTCTGAAGGTAAATTGGGCCAGGGCAAAGACTCAGGCAAACACAACTTACTGCATCAGCAGTGGAGTACTAGTCATGCAAGTGGCAGAATCAGGGTGAGGACAATCAAGGATTTTTGTCCACATGACAGTACTGAACTGTAGATAAACTGTACATAAAAAATTCAGTATGTTACATGTTCTTCAACACCACAGAAAACCAGCAGCTCTTCAGCCACATCTCAGTGATGAGAAACAGGTATGTAGGTCATCAGCATCATCAGCCTAGGATATTTCAGGAGATGTTTTAGTAACCAATTAGCAGATATGTCACACACACACCACTGTGTCACCTTCTGCCCCACAGTACAACTCAATGCAGCTTAACCAACCAGTAGAATGTTGCCTGTCATAGCTGTCTGTTAGGATAAAATCCAAAATGTCCATCTTGTGTCTTGAATACTATACCTTGTGTCGATGAAGATGCTGAGATACAATGGAATAATGTGAGTGTATCCATCATTTCAGGATATAAAAAGAATAAATTAAAGAAAACAAAGTACATTCAAAGAATATTTCAGTACTTCAATTAAAAAATCCATTTTAATTTACACTTAGGCTAGGTTGTGAGAAAATTTCAAGAATTATGATAAAATTGTGCAAGTTAGAACAACACATTAGGCATTTTAAGATATTGCATTTGAGAACATTTGGGCTTTCTCCTTCTGGATCTCAATCAAATTTTTGTCACTTTTAAAGAGTAACTTCAGTATTTATTAACTCAGCCTAAATGTAGAAGTGAAAAGGGATAGCTCACAATACGTAACACAGAGCTACAAGAAATCATACAGGAAATAGAGTCTGGTGTGAGGTTCAGCATAGTTCCTGGTTAGACAGTCTAGAGGGTACAAGGCTGTGGAAAAACAAGGATTACAGTATTAGAAAAAAAGAGGGATTATATTTGGAAGTCCTTCCCTCTTCCAGCTATTTTCAGGTATTTTTAAGGACAGTTTTCCTGCACAAGAGTCTTAATTTGAACATAAACAGTCCCAGTTCTGACCAATGAAGTAACCAAAAAAAACTTCATAGAGGCACAGTGAAGGAAACTGAAATACTGCTCAAGCACAGGAAATAAAATACACCTCCATAGTGAGACTCCTGGTAGATTCTTATTTGTTGCCATTGTTTTTCTTCACATAAAAATGGTCTTGGCTGTAAACTAAAACTTATATTTTAAAAAAAAAGGCAAAGAAATAGCACATTTGCTGCTGTCTTGCATTTCACACTGGTTTATTTATGGATTTATTTTTTTTTTACCCCACAAGTTTAATGGAATTTTTACTGTGACTTTATAGCTGTGTGATTTATAATACATCAAACAAGTCAAATCAATCAGTAAAGGCTTAAAAATCAGCACAGGTTGAGATGTCTCCTTTAAAACAAATCATTACAGCTGTAAGAACTCAAACATACATAACAAGGATTGACCACTAATGTGAGTTATTTTAAAATCTCATTTTCTTGGTAAGAAATGCTGCCCTTTCTATATAACTTTTTAATGATCTAATAAAACCATCTGCAGCAATACAGCACAAAACATAGTTCTTCCTTGTGTATATCTGCTAACCAGCTCTTTAAATACTCCATACCATTCTTTTAAAGGAAACCTACCTCTATTCTCGTGGATATGGAAAGGAAAATCTCTTTAAATGCTCTACACTAGTCTTTAAATATGCTGTACTATTCTTTTAATGGAAACCTATCCATATTCTCATTGCTACAGGAAGTTAAATTGGCTCTTCATCACACCTCCTTCATTAAGGTTTAGAAACAGTTATTCCTATTATGCTCTAAATGCAATCATAGATATTGGAGGCTCTTTCACCTTACAGATGAGTAAATCTTGGCAGACAAAGAGATATACATACACCATAGATGGGAGATCATCAGCCAGTTTGAACAGGAAGAAAAAAACAGCAGATAATTGTGTACCTCAAGGATACAACTACAGGAGTTTCTGACCGTAGGTGACACATGAGCACTGAGTTGCATTACACTCTTTTGCTATTAGGATGAATGGACCTATGAGCATTAATTTCAGTTTTTCTATGATATAATAAACTTTTTCTTTAGGTAGAACTACATTTTGATTGCTATCAATTGAATATAATTACCCATTAAAACCTGTCAATTTGAATAACCTACATAATCACATGAATGTTTTATGGATGTCCTTGGAAGAGTCCCAGCCACCAGCTAAGGTCACCTTGACAACTAAGAGCATTACACAATAAATAGTAAGGAGAACTTTTCCCAGTACAACAGATCCACTTTACACCCCATTACAATGAATAAATGGCATTTCCTCCAAAAAGATTTCTCCTTCCACTCTAAGCAAACACAAATTTGTAGCATCCAGAACTCCATTACGCTGCTATAGTCTCAATATATCCTTGACTTGTTCTCTTTGCTACCAATCCAAGGGATTGTAGACTGCAGAATGTTTTTCCCCAATTATCTGAATATTCTGAGAGTTACACAATCACCTAGATACAGTTAATAGCAAGTCACACTAAATCTAGAACAGAGATGTTTTGGGATGCTGCAGTTTGATCAGTATTCAGTGCTGCTCCCTCCAGCAGAATCATTTCTAGACACTCTGCAGCTGCAGGTAGGACTGAGATTTTCTTTTTAGCATTGTTTTGCATAATTACAGATAGTTTGGTTTTCTTCTATTTTACTTTCTCACACTGAATGTCCTGAAGCTGATGTGGGTTTTGTTCATTATTTTTCCCCTCCTAAACAAATTTTTGGCAGCATTTGTGTTGATTCTTATTTCCTGTCAGATTCCTCCTCTCCATCCTCCTGAAGATGAGCATCTGCACTGCATGTATGTTTACTCAGGGTTTGTGTTGGTTTGTGGCAACAGAAAGTGCTAATGACTGACAGACTGTCTGTGCAAAGAGAACAACATACTTCTGAAATCACTCCCAGAGTGTGTGCTGGGGTCATTTGGTAATTAGAGAGAGCAGCATTTGTATCTCCTCTGAAATTCAGACCCCCCTTTGCTGAGAGCTTGTCAGCCCCAGGGAGTGAGTTGCTGCCTGACCACTCCCCAGCACTGATGCTAACACCAGTATTTTCTCCCAAGCTGAGCTCTGGAGCAATGATACAGCAAATGATCCTCCTGTTCTCACAATGTCACTAGCAACTACAAAGTACTGCAATCCATCAGCTCAGAAGGAACGAGTATGAGATGAGACACGATGCAACTATCAAACAGGCACCACCTCAACAGCCAGTTCTAGTCACTTCTTTTACGCATCCCATGTAACTCCAGGCTGCTCAGATTCATCTCACTGAGTACTGCCAAGATGCTATGAAATTTTACTATTAACACACAGTTTAAAAGCTTCACTTGGGAATGTCTAAGTTGGGGGTTTTATTATTTTTAAGGAAGCTCTTTTCAAAAGTACTTTTAGTCCAGGCAGATGCAAAAAGGCACAGAACATGTGCATTGTCTCCATTTTTAGCCATCGGATTCTCCCTGTGGTTTTAGAATGGATTTTCTTTCAACTAATTTTGCATGGGATTCCCAAAGCTGATAGTTACAACCTCAGTCTCCCTAAAATTTAGACCTTGAATTCTTTTCTAGGAATAGAAGTCAATGAATATAACACACAGTTTAATCAATGATTTCTTGGAACTAGAAGACTGGAAGATAAATAAATAATTTTTAGATGACTATGTGAAGAGAATATGGAACAATACTCATATTTTTTCACACATAATTTAAGCATGATTAGCTGATGCATTTTTGGCATCTGTCACACCTGAAGGAACTCAGGTAAAGGTACACACACTTATGTGATTATTAAAATTGAGCTACTAGATATATTCTTTTCTGATTATAAAGATACTCTGCTTACCAGCAACAGTGAAACAGTGCCAAAGTAACAAGCAAGATCTTACGAACGTATCTCCACACTACAGTGACCCAGAGGTAACAGATAATTTATAGGAAAGAAGGGGAATGTGCAAGGATGAATGATTTCTTGAAGCAATAATATTGCTAAAAAACGAGGCATTGAAAACTCTAATATCAAAAGGTGTTAAGCGGTGAAAATGGTCATCGGCTTTTCTGACCAATATCTCATTGCACGTCTGAGTAAGAAACAAAACTGATGTGACTCTTCTAACATTTTATACACTTCGGTTCTGAATTGACTTGTAAAAGAGCAAGTGGATAAAACTCTCTTTCACTATTCCTGCCTAGGAAGTTTTCACTACATAATTACATTATAAGTGGTAGTGAATGTGCCAAACAGTGATGGAAGCAAAGTGAACAGAGTGAAGGAAGAATTAGTACCTAGTTATATGGATGCAAATGAAAAGTAAAGAACTTCATTTTACTCCACTCTTTAAAAGAAACCAAGAAAAAAAAACCTAGGAAAAAAGTCCCACAGATCCACACACACAAACCAAAAACCCTCTGCAATTCAAAGCATATTGAGAAAAGCAAAGGGAATATTTTGTTATGCTGAGGATCCTATGGACAGGGCACAGTGAATTCTACACTGAGTGAGACTTTGGTCATGTCACGTTAATTAACTCAGAACTGAAGACTTTCTTCCTGCATTGGCTCTGATAATGTAGCAGAGGAACTAAATACAATGAAAAATGGATAATGTTTTGTGCCATTGGAACCAAGGTACACTGCTGGAAAGGTGTGGTCTAACAGACAGAGAAAAGTGGGAAAGTCTTTTTCAGACTAAAATCTATTTCAGACACACACACATACACACAGAGAGAGGAAAATCCTAAAATTCCCTTAGGAAGGTAACACTTGCGAAGTCACCAGAGGCACTTTTACATACAGATTCCTCCTGTTCAATCTCTGAAATAGATTCCTTGCCTTGTGGTTTCATTCCTTTAGCTCATTCTCATCACTTTTCCTCATGGCAATCTATAACACAGATTATGAGTATTTCTCAAGTTTGCCAGGGAAAATCTAATTGGAGTGAGGTAATGCTTGAAATTCATCAACTTGCCATCTTATTGCCTGCAATTACTTTCACATTTGGTCTTTTGAGGGAGTCTCAGGAATACACACTTCCCTCTTTAGAACTGCAGTCCTACTCTGTGATTCCTATTTAGGATCCTATCACAAAGATGTTTCCAAAATCCTGACTGAACATGTCAAAACCCTTACAATCATAGAATCAACCAGGATGGAAAATACCTCAAAGATCACCCAGTCCAACGCTACCGCCGTTACTAGCCCATGGCACTAAGTGCCACATCCAGTCTCAGCTTGAAAACCTCCAGGGATGGGGAATCCACCACCTCCCCTGGGCAGCACATTCCAATCTCTTCCTAATATCCAACCTAAACCTCCCCTGGCAGAGCTTGAGTCTGTGCCCTCTTGTCCTGCTGCTGGTTGCCTGGGAGAAGAGACCAACCCCCACCTGACTCCAACCTCCTGTCAGGGAGTTGCAGAGGGTGATCCCTCAGGAAGCAGAGATTAGGTACCTAAAATCCTCCCTCCTATAAGCTTTGCCTTGGTTATATCCTTAAATCCCACAGCCACACCATCATCAGTGTGCACTTCTTTGCGCATTTCTCCCACGACGAAGCCAAGTGTTGGGAAGCACTGAACATGTTGCTGCTGTGCTGCAGGAGAGATGGACTTGCCTGGACCTGGCCAAGTCAGAGTGGCTGCCTGGGAGGGAACTGGCAGGTAGCTGCAAGCACACACTGCCAGCTCCTGTCATCTCAGCTGCAGTCTGCACCCTGCCCGTGGCTGAGATCCCTTCTAAACGGTGGATGGGCAGGAAAAAATCAGCTTAATTGCCTTGGAGTTGCATAAAGCTGTAGATCCCATAGACTTGACTGATGCTCAGATAAATATTTCATATTCTCTCACTGGGGAGACAAGAAAATGTATTTCTTTTTTTCTTTTTTTTTCCCCCCCTCAGTTAGAGTTTGTTTTATACCAGATCTGTAGGCTCATGGGTCTGCCTTGCTTTGCTTTCTCCTAGAGGACACAGGACTCTGTTGTCCTGATCTAAAGAGGATTTACAGGTAGTGAGGATAATGCTAGAATAACAACACAACCCAGAATCTCACGTTTCCTTCTTTCAGGTCCTAATGCATAATAAAACGTGTTTTATGGCTCTGATCAAAAGCTCAGAGAGTTCCACAGTAAAATCCAGTGACTGTAGGTGAGCTTGACATTTCCAGAATATGTCGTGTTATATTTGTCTTTCTTTGTTTAGATTAAAGAAGCAGCAACTCTCCGACCGGAAATATATGCAGGAGGAAAATTGGGCCAAAACTAGTACTTAAAATAAAATGTATTTATTGTTGTAACATTTTAAATTCAAGCAATTAAATTATTCATGCCCAGCAGAAAACTATCCCAATTCAGCACCTGCAGTCTCTGGGCTTTTTTTTACTAGTGACAGAGAAAAAAAAAATTTCGTTCTTGTGAAATATTCAGATGCTTCAGATGCCTAATAAAAATTCAGGTATATTATCTCCATGTTACTTATCTTGAAAGGAGGATGATGTTGAGACAATAAACTGTTTAAAAATAAATCCCTTCCTGACAATCCACGAAACAATGGGGAATGTATTCATCTCCATTTGCCTTCCTTACTGGCAGCAAAAACTAATAGACAACACAGTCATCAGAATTATTTTGTGACAATTCCACAGAGGTTTAGCTAATTCTTTTCAAGTCCATTTTATTAGTCAGGAAAAAAAAATTAAGTCAAATCCTGATTTAATAAGTGGTGGATTTGAATAAATTACTCTAGTTCTGTGTTCACTGAACTTTAAACGAATTGTTCCCCAGTCCATTGCCAAGCAACTAGAACATATCCTTAGGAAGTTCAACAACACACCTCGATTAAATTGGTAGTGTGAACAAACAGTTTACTGGGAACTTCAGGCTTACCAAATGATGATTTACAAAAGGAGTTTTCCTCATTAATTCCATCAATCACCTATAAATAGAGGCTTATGGTTAATAAATTGATAGAATCACACTCTGTCTGAACCCATTTGTGTTTATGACAAAGTGTTTGCACAGGACGCTGATGGTATTTTCAGACTGTTGAAATATTACAACCCTATCTTTAACCTGAGACAACTACAAGAATTAGAAAGTCACCCTTTCTTATAAACACATATGTCCTGAAAAACTGTTAATATAATAGCTAACAGAGACTGGTAGCTAAAAAAATTACATCTGAGGACAGAAAAGCAGTCACAGCTTCTTTTTTAGAACTGTATTAGCTTGTCTCAGGCTTATTATCTTGGATCTTTGACCTACTGTAAGATGAACAAGACAAATCATTGCACCCTGAGAATGTCTGCATGAATCAGGCTAACAAAATTACCAACAATTTTACGTATTGAAAAGAGAGTTCTGCTGAAATAAGGGTTTTGGATTATTACTTTTTTTTTCTTAAGAGAAAATTTGGGAAAGTTCTCACTTTATTATGTATTTGGAACAATCTTCCTAACTGTCTAGAGAGAAAGATTTGGGATCCTTCCAGCTCTGCATGTATTAAATGATTACAGGCTGATTTTCTGAAAGTTTTCATATTTTGGCTCACAGTTTGGATAATATGAAAATTTTGTCCTAGTATAGAAGTTTAAAATCCCCATTTCCTCCTGCTATCCAGGATGATTTTTACTCTTTGGAAAGCAGTTTCTGGGTTTGACTGCCTGGTTGGCACTGAAGGACATCAGGAAATAACAACCCTACAGCTCTTTACAGAAACAAAGTCCTACATTTAGGAATAATGTGAAGATTCAAGTTGAAGCAGTTCTCTTAACTCTAGATTTCAAAAATCTAAACAGTTAAAGTCATTCCACATTATGTTTAGTACCTACAGGATTACAGAGGTGCAAAAAGTTCAAGCTCAATCCAGCAGATTCACTCCATTCTGCGAAAATAGCCAATTTAGAGGTATTATGAGAAAATATCTTTCATTAAGCTTTCATCATTTGTAGTCTACCACAGACCATCTCAGCTTTCTAAAATGTCAGCATCTAAAAGTATCATCATTCTTCATTATGCTTGAGGGGGGAAAAATATAGATCAAATGGAAAGGAAGAACTCTTCACTTTCAGATAAGCAGAGAAGACCAAGGATAATTCCACAGCGAAAATGAGGAGCTAATGCTTTAGTATTTACACATACTCTAACTATTGATAATAGTAGGAGCAAGAACATACCAGAATGTAAAAATTGTACATATTTGATTGCATCTCCTTCCTGCCATCGTTCATGTGAACCTCATTAGGTTGTCATATTGTTGTGGTCAAGGACTGTATCATCATTTATCACCCAGGACAAGCCAAGCAATGCTAATGAAAGAGCTCTGGATATCAGTGTATGACAAACAGACCCAGTTTGGAGCATTACTGGGCCCCAGTTTACAACTGGAGATGGCCAAACCCATGACTTCCATAAAAGCTCCATACTGCAGGCTCAGGGTTGTTTAATATTCGCTGAAAACTACAAAGAAATGTATTAATGAAAGGAAAAAATCAATGAGAGTTTAACATAATCTGGGATAAATCACAGTGTTAAGCTGTTGAGTCATGAAGATGTGAATGCTAAATGAAACAACAGAGAGGAGGAGAGTACTTGGAACAGAAACAACAATGTGCAGTTAAACAACTCCTGCTCCTCAGTCAGCCCTTACCCTCAGCTTTCTGCAGCCACTGACGTCAGTGAGATCACTCATAGGAGCAGAGAGGCACTACATGAGACTGAGAAAACCTCAGTCCCTTAAAAATCATCCAGCAACTTTTACAATTAAGTCTTCCAACTACACAATGCACAGGAATTTAGAGACAAGTCAATACCCACTGCTTTACTCAATTTTTAAAGTTTTGCCTCCATATATTTAACACATAACATCTTCCTGATGATAAAAGACAAGAATGAAGCTTTTACTTTCATTAGCCACTGAAATCATCAAAATCTTTCCAAAGACCTTATAAATAGGGGGATATTTAAGTTTACATGCAATTTGTTTCAGGTACACCCATTGAGAATTACTCAAATGCAGTCATTTGGTTGTTACTTTGCGTGATATACCTAAGTTTGAGAAGTATATTGCTGTAATATAGCTCCCTGAAAAATATAGCCTTTTGGAATATTTTCCACAAAAATCCTCTCCTAAGCTTTAATGCTGTTTGATGCAAGAAGACTTATTTAGGGTATTAAGGATCTGCCTGTTGGAAAGATAATTTCAAATTTCAAACTTTAAGTATTCCTCAAACTCTCTAACTAATACCTCTATTTAGGCAAACCTCGAGATTATGCCAATTCTACGTCTATTTTGTAAAGCCAAAAGAAATGTTTAAATATTCACTTAAGTGCCAATCATGAATCCAGGCTGATCAGCCCTGGAAATGTATTTCCTAAACCTGTTGCACTTCAGTTATCCTGGAGATGTAACTCTCAACCCAGGGGTTCAGCTGCCTGTGATCCAAGGCTTAGCTTTGATGCAGCATCTCTGGGTGACCTTGGCTCAGGTTACTGAGAAAATTGAGAAGTTGTTAGGAAGAAAGTGGGAGAAAAAAAGCTGGAGCCTAGAAAAGAAGAGAAAAACAAGAGTGAGATGGCAATTACTACTGGCTCAAGGATATAGGAGGAAAAACACTGACATGGAAAGGTATCAGATCTGAAGAGCTGGTGGTGGGGAAGGGGGACAGAGGGGTAACGAGCTTGAGGGATGGAAGCTCAGTACCAGTGTACTTGAGCTTGTCCCAAGAGAAGAGGTGACCATTCTTCCCCCATCCAGCTGCTGCCTGGCCAGGAAAACCTCACTGCCTCTGGTTTTGGGACCACTTAGAGAAGGAATATTTCTGAGATTCTGAAAACTTCTACTTACAGATAAAACTGTGGAAAACCAAGACAATTCTTAGCAATTTGTCCTATAAAATTCAGAATAAGTAGAAGCTTTCTAAAACTACTTTATATTCCAGCCTGAATAAGCTAAAGACAGTGTCCTCAAAAGCTTTTCCAATAGGGAATGACAGAAGGGAATACTTGTTAAGCGAATCCAGAGATCTCCTCTGCTTCTGGTAAATAGGAGAATTCATTTTCTTTTAAAGAAGAAACACAAAATGAGAAACATAATTGGATAAAGAGAAGATCAGTGCTGAACTTGCTGTTACAATAATCCTTTATGATAATTTAAGAGGCAGTAAACAGAATGAAAACAATGTTAAAAAATTATAGCCTTGAAGTAAGGTAATCACTCATCTGGTTTCTGTGGATATGGATTCAACTTATATACTGTTGGGAGCTTTGAAAGTAGAACAGCATTAAACTGGTCTTGGTTACACACATGCCAGGGAGAAAAAGGTGTTTGTAGCAGCAAAGGACAAACACCTCTTGCATTGCTTACTCCAGTTTATTACAAATTTCCCTTGCAGACTTGCATATAATTCACAGTCTGTGCAGAAAACTGAACAGCTGAGCTTAGTAGAGTCTATGTGAGGTCTCATCACGCTCACTTGGTGCAAACATGAAGTTCCAGGGTTATACATTAGATGATTCCCTACCCTTTCCTTTCTCAAAGATGCTTCGTGACCTGCAAATATACCTTCATTTGCTTAAAAAGCAGGGTGAAATCCTGTCCCTGAAAGCAGGGTAACCTCTGCATCACCACTTGTCACCTGCTGACACAATGTGTCTGCATAAAAGTTAAGGCCATAGAAAGGCTTCAATTAATGATCTTAAAGGTCTTTCTTTCTTTTTTTGCTTGTTTTTTTTTTTTCTTCAGTATTCCTATCATGTGCCAAAAAGGGTAAAGAAGCTCTCCTGCTCCATACTGCAATGGAATTCTTATAATACAGTCCAGCTTACTGAAATATTACAGGTAACAAGGTATGTCCTTCAAAAATCTTCACGGAACATGATTTGAGATACATCACAAAAAAAACCCAACAAACAACATGTATTTACATAACATTTTCTTTGCTGTCCAATCTATTTTAGGCAGTTCTTGCCCTATGATTCTGCTCCCAGCATCCATCTGAGTTCCACCCCCAACAATCCCCGTGGTTCAAGGATATTACGACTGTGCTAGACTTGTGAAAAGGCATTTCATGCAATTAACAATCTCTAAACTTTAAAGTCAAAAATCCAGCTTGCTTTACTATTTCACGTTATACTTCATTCAATCTTTTCAAAACTACTTATGGAGAAATGATTCATCCAACTCTGTATCGTGTCCCTAATTATGACCACCAGGGGATGGACAGAACACACTGCAATAGATGTTACCCTCAGCTTCTGACCCAACTGTCTCCAGAACAGACAGTACTTTGCATTAAGGCTCCCAGTGGATTTTTTGATCATTTCAACTCATGTAAAACATATTAACAACAATGGTGCGTGGCAAAAAATTTCCAGAACTTCACTATTACTGTGAATTTGTATTCTTCTGAACTTTCCAGCCACTTCCAGCTTGACTTGACACCTTTCAGTTTTTGTTTTGGAAAACAGTGATTAGTTGCTCCCTAGACTCTTTTTTTTCCTTTGCACTCATAGGTTTACAGAGTTCAGTCATATCACAACTCCAACCAGGTGCCCTTTCAGTTTGCAGAGTTGTGTTTCATGCAGTCACCCTTCAGACAGAAGCAGCATCACACCTCTGGTCATTCTTTCCACTTGTCTGTAACTTCTCATTCCACCCTGAGTCCCCAGTAAAAGCAGTAACGAGCACCTCAGGCAGCACTGCTGCACCAGGTAGTGCTGAGCAGAATCATTTGTAGTGTGCAGAGCAGCACTTTCATGTAGTCTGGCCTTGCTGAGGGGAGTAAGTGTGAATTTCTGCAAAGCTACTCCAGCAGAAATAGCATGTCCTGATGTACAGACACTTAGCCTGTCATTTTCTCAGTCTTCCTTTCTGATGCTGTTTTCTTCACTCTGATTCTCTTTGGCCATGGACATATTGAGTGTTTCAAGACCAGTACAAAGTCCTTCTTTTGGCCACAGAAATTATCTTTTGGGGATGCAGCAATAATCCCCAAATGCTCTGCCATTGCTGCTCCTGATTTTACTACAGCGATGAGAGAACTTTGGTTGGGATTTTTGCTCACATTTCCCTGAACTCTCTAGCACATCACGGCTGACATTTCATAGACATATTGTTAATTTGTGGCTTAATTAATGCTCATGTTCACTTTTTTCATGACTTGTGTTCTTGTGTCATGAGGACAAGTCCTTTTTTCTTTACATCTTTACCCTCTCCAAGACAGAGCTGACATGAACATTCAATGGGCAGCTATGTTCCCATATTGTGTGGCCAAACTAAAATACCACAGAATGACCTTCTTTAATAACTGGGATATGAAGACAGAGTTTTATTAATTACATTTACAATTTTAGCAAACATTTTCAGGACTACTTTGAGACAAACATGCAACAAATTATTTTCAATGTTCTTTAACTCTCTGGACTTCAGATCTCTCTAATGTATTAGGTAGATTTAGTCTATGAATCCTGTAAACTCAGGAATTTTAAACCTGTTTATCCTGAGCAGATGCTCCTTTTTGCTGTGTCCTGTGACAAGGGGGAGCTCATGTTCGCAACTACGGTTTCATTTAAAAACTAACCTACTTAAAGTAGGTTAATAGTAATGTACAATTTTAAGATGTTAATACAGAACAGTCCATTTTACCTACAGTAAAGGGAGTTTACATTCAAATGCTAACGATTATTTTGCTGTGTGCTGGATTTACAGTAATGCCCAAACTCTTGTCCACTAGTATGAATAGTCATCACCCATGAAATGTTTTACCCTTAACCACTACAGCCAAAGAAGGCTGCAAGATAGTTATTTTTTACTTCAGCTATGTATTACTCTCTGCTGGTTAGATGTGCAATCAGCAGTGCAAACACAATCCTAATATTCTGGGGGGAAAAATCATACGAGCATGTTTATCTGATAGTGAAAACGGTACCAAGAGCACCATTTAACAACTCTTTGTGAATATATATTTTCAGGAAAGAACAGAAAGGCTGAAAGGGTTTGGTTTTTTTAACTTTTAGCCATAAGTTTAGATCCAGGGGCTCATGTTGCTGCTCTGTTTTCCATTTGAAATCCTGCCATTCAGGGTGCATGGTCATTTCTCAGCAAGGGGAGAGCACCTGCATTAGTTCAGTTCTTTGTATTTTACCAGGAACATTAAGGACTAGAATCTCTTCCCAATTCATTTAATCAAATGCAATCTGATCTCTGATCACCTGAATGCATAATCAGCCTCACCCTTCTGCCTGCTTGAGAATTATTGATTTTGTCTATCAGCCCCAATAGAGGTCCAGGTGATGCAGACAATAATTACCACAGCTAATGCAATTATCACATGTGAACTGATTGCTATAATTAGGAAGTGTTTGTTTGGATTAAAAGGAAAAATAAATTGCCTTGCAGGTTTCAGGGAAAAACAATAGCAACAACAAAGACACAGAAAAAAACCCACACCAAAACCAAACTAAAAAAAACCAAAACCCAACAACAAAAAAAGGAAACCCCCCTCCAAAAAAAAAAAAAACAAGGGGAAAAAAAAATAAAGCCCTATCTGCAGTTGCAATTATACAATCCTGTATTACATTATGTCCAGAAATCTATTGTCTGCACAAAGTTAAAACATTCTTTTCTAAAGAAGATATGGTAACATACTCTTCAGAATAAAATATCCAAGAAATTGAAGAAAAATTTCTATAAATATCTTCTATAAATTTCTATAAATTTCTATAAATATCGTTTATAGAAACGATACCGAATGTCTTTCTAAAATACTGATCCTATAAACGATACCGAATGTCTTTCTAAAATACTGACATAAATTACTTCCCTCCTCTATTCTACTAGATTGCATTTCTTAAATCACTCCTCCTGTATACTCTGTGTTTTAATGCCTTGGATAAACCCCAAACATCTTCAGTTGTGCTTCACCTAGCTTTTTACAGAGAGCCACTGGATATTTTTAGCTGTTATTACTGAAGAATCAGCACCAAGAATCTGACTTATGAAGTTTCACACACCATATTTCACTAAGAATGCAACTGGACATAAAACAGATTTCCTTGGGACATACTCCCACATCTGCCCAGAAGATAAACCAGTGTCCCATAGCATTTTATATACAGTGTTTTATAATTCCATGCAATTTATCAAACAACAAGCTCAGCAGAGAACTGTGAAAAATGGCAATAGGAATAGAGATTTTATTACACTCTGCATTCCTCATTTTAGAGGCAGGAACAGTGCCACAATCAGGGCTTTGAAAAGTGCCCTCAATCACTAACGACTTGACTTGGCAAAATGACTGATAGCTCCATTGGGCTGAAAAATTTGCTCATGACTTGTATGTATTCTGTAACATGCCTTAGGTTTATAGTAACCCATCCAATTTTGGCACCCAGGAAGAAATGCTGCTGTTATACGAAGCTGCTTGAGTATGTGTTCAAGGCATTTTAAATGATAGACAATCACAGAGAGACAGAAAAAGAGAAAAGGCTCAGTCTGTGCTAGAGCCTGATCTGGAAAGTGATGACAAAGCTGCTTCCTTTCTCCCCCCATATCTTTATCTTGTAAGATTATAAGTTAGCTGGAGAATAGCCTTTCTTTTGCTTGCTTTGCATGTCTATAGTGTCTGATATAATTAAACACTTATTCAGAGCTTCTCAATGCTTCTGTAATACTGATAATATGCAATCATAAATAAATTATACTGAATTAAAAAAATTGCATCAAAATAGGAATTGAAAACTAGTTCATGTGGGGTTTTTATTCCAACTGTGCCACTATCTGTATTTTCATGTACATCACCAAGAGCTGAAGGATATGACTGTATACTCCCAAAACAAGCAGAGCTGTTCCGGTCCCTGAATTTTTAATGGTCATTTCTAGAAGTGATTAGCAGGAAACAGTAGGAAAAAACAATGAAATATTAACATACTTCTCATGTTATTAGAGAATCACTAAATGTTGCCAAATAACTAAAGATATTGACTGAATAATATAGCAAGGACATATATCTCCTAGGAGCTTAGACTTTTTGTTTGCCTTCACAGCCTAAGAAATTCTACTTTTAGAGGACAGACCACTTCAACCAAAAATGTGGGTTTTTTCCCTGCAAAACTTACACTTAGTATCTGGACATTTTTCTCCTTTCTTTACTCTCACTGTGTGTTTACCAGAACCAGAGCAAGGATGAAAATATATTTAATAGAAAAGCATCCTAAAAAGTGTGAAGACTTACACCCAAATTTAGGTTCTGTTTTCCACCCCCAGCACAGGAACTTTATTTCCATTGCAACTTCTGTATATACAGAGGTAATTCTTAAAGAAAATGATTGTTAGTCTGCTCACCCATAACTCTGAAGTTTCACTATGGCTTTGGATAAAGTTATATTGTTGTTTCCATTATAGTCTTATATTACTAAATCAATAGGTAAGAAAGGAAGAGTATTTCCTCCTCCTCTTTCTTGTTTAGCTATTCCTCTGCACAAAAGGCAAAATGTGATCTTAGAGGAAAACACATTTTATTTCAATGTAAAGGTGATTAACCTAAAGGAGGAAAGGAAACATGTAGACAATAAAGAAAGCAGAATAATGTCCAGAAAGTAACTGCAAATTTTCTGGGAGAAAAAAATATAATTTTCTAAGAAACTGTGTTTGCTCTGTGTCTTTTTAATACAGTTGATAGAGGCAGCAGAGACAGCAGGGACTAAAGCAGAAAGCTCATTCTTATTTTATAAACTAAATGCTGGAAAACCAAGTGTACATATTAAAATCTAACACTGCACTCCAAGGGGAATTACAGGCACATGCCATAGCCCTCTTGTCAAAGGAATATAAACAAAACTAATTAGCTGAACTATGTTTTCTTTGTAAATTTTGTCAGGAAGTCATTAAAGCTGTTTTCACAATAATACATTCAGATCTCTGGAAAACTCAGCTCTCCCAATTCATTACCATTGCAGTTGACAGGGCTGCATGTTCAGGATACTCATTACCTTTAATGAATGCACAGATCTCCAACAACCCTGAATTACATATCCTGCAAGGTATCCCTTCCCTTTCCAGTGGCAATGTTCATCTACACTCATCAGCTTCACAGTATAAAAGCAACAGTCACTGCAATTTCAAATACATGTCCACATAACAGAAAGAAAAATTCTTTCGAAGCTTAGCTCATTACACTTTTCTTTGCAGGAGCATATAAAGCACATACCTGACCACAGTCCAACTCAAGAACTTATCTAAGAAACTGTAGAAAAGATAAATCTTGAGAAAGATAAGACCATACTTGCATTAGAGGTTCAGCTGTATTTCCCCGGACGTAAGAAGCAGGTACTGATTGAGGCTATAGTACATATATCTTAACTAACATCACTCTGATTGCACAAGGTCTGTGTTCCCGTGTCTGATTAAAGCAAAGGTGATCTCAGTGGGTTCAATGCTGCTACAGCTCAGCAGGACAGTACAAGGCATTGTGACATGTGTTTATTTTGCAGAACTCTTGCTGAAAAGCTGAGGAAAGCATTCTTGCTTGGTCATATATATGTTCTACTAACCTTAGCTACCAATCTCAGTTTCCATTTTGTACTGTTATACTGTGCTGGGGTACTCTTACCAGTACCCACAGCTGAGGTGTTTGGTGGTGCCTTCACCTCAGTCATCACTAGCAAGGTCTTCTCTCAGTCACTGCCCAAACCTGCACCTAGTGGCAAAGCTTACGTAGGCAAGAAAACTTACTCATGATAGACAAAGAACTGGTTAAGGACAGGTTGGATCAGCACACGGACAAATCCAGGCACAAGATCAGACAAGCAGCACCCAAAGGTGTGAAAGGAGCTGAAAAGTGTCATCATGAAGGCACCTTCTGTCATTTCAAAGACTGTGAGGATTGAAGGAGGCCTCATGTCTAGGAAAAGGGAGTTACTATGCTCACCTACAAAAAGGAAAGCAAGAATGGGAATAATCAGCCTCACCACAGTCTCAGTGGTGATAACAAAGCAAATCTACATAGAAATCATGGCTAAAGCAAAAAGGTCAAGAAGAAATAACCATAACCGAACTAACACAAGGCAAACACACTTGACCAACCCAATCAAGCCTTTGCATTTAAATGGATGACTCCATGGGTAGTGTAGAGCAGTGGATATCAATTTTCTTGGTTTCAGGAAGGCTTTTGGGAATCTACTATATCATAATGGTAGATTATGGTGATATGGCTATAACGAGCATAGCACAAGGTGGACAAAAAAATGCCTGTAATACTGAGCTCAAAATCTTGGCTAATGGTTCAAACCAAAACTGGCAGCCACATGTGGTGGTGCTCAGTGGTTAATAGTGGGGCTAACACCATTCGACATCTCATCAAAAGCCTGAATGATGGGATGGAGTACACCTTCAGCCACACTGCAAATAACAAAAAACTGGAGGCAGCAGCCTGTGCTGGAGGGCAGAGCTGGTTATCCACCTTTGTGCAGGACTAGCTGCCTTCTAAGGGAACAGCAGCATGGGGAGAGATGGGCATAAGAATTTTCTAGATGGCATGGCTGTTTAGCAAAAACTAAAACATTCACCTTGAAAAATTCCAAGTTGTTCACATTATATTTTAGGTTGCAGTGCTATAGCTAACTTTAGACTCACAGAATGGTTTGGGTTGGAAGGGACCTCAAAGATCCTCTAGTTCCACCCCCTTGTCATGGGCAGGGACACCTTCCACTAGCCCAGGTTGTTCCAAACTTCATCCCACCTGGCCTGGAACACTTCCAGGGATGGTGCAGCCACAACTTCTCTGGGCAACCTGTGCCAGTGCCTCACAAGACTCACAGGGAAGAATTTTTTCATAATATCTAATCTAAACCTCCTCTCTGTCAGTGGAAGCCTTTCTCCCTTGTCCTGTCTCTACACACCCTTGTAAAATGTCCCTCTCCATCTTTCTTGTAGGCTCCCTTCAGGTACTGCAACTCTTTCTTCTTAGTAGCTTATAAAAGCAGCCTATATATTAACACAAAGCCAAAACTAAACATAAGCCCATTTTTCTCTCAATTCCCTCCTTAAACAGAATACTTCCTTGGAGAATGAAATAATAAGTGATATACATAACACTGTAATCCTCTAACTGTGATCCATATCCCTCCCTCTGGTTGGATACTTCAATAAAGTGTGAAAAGGAATCACTTCTTAAAGAAGATGCATTTTTCCCAGGTGCCACATACCTCCAAAGTTGATTTTGCAGAAGCAATGAACCATCTCCTTAAGGCTATCCATTTATTTACATAACACAGTCACATCTCACAGCCTTTGGAAAGGAGATCTCCAAAAAGTTTCTTTCCCGAAATAATATTCACTAAGCTATGGTGATTCAGTGATTGTTAACATTCTACAGACAAGCATATATTTCTCTCTCTTCAAAATGCCCAAATTTCTTCCACAGGTGAGACAAAACTCAATTCCTTCTTTTATTGCCATAAACCCAGCACTAAGCCTACTCTCTATTTTAGCCCCTGCAGCTGCCCAGGGATGCCTCAGGTTCTCCCATTTGGCAGCACAGGGATAAGTGCTATTTGTTACAGCCTGGAGGAAATCTCAGAGTTATTTCCCTCTATGTTCTTTTTTCATTGATTTCTTTGAAATGTTTCATTTCGCATTTTGACCTTTTTTCCTTCCTTTATTAAAATTTAACATATTACAAATATTAACCCACTAATACACATTAAAATACACATTTCTTAGACCTGCAGAAAGATGTCTAAAAGGAGAGAGGCTGAAAAAAGCTTAAAATTTCTTTGAATTAAGAAATGTTTATTTGCCCATTAGCAGATTATCATGTAGAAACAACTTGTTACAAATGAAAATGGTCTTTACTAGCACAGAATGTAGTGTCATTAGAAGAAGTTCTGAAATTTATACTTGCAGCTCTCAACAGAAGAAAACTAAAATGCAAACAGGCACCAACATACTGAATATAACAGGTTTGAGCTGGCTTTCAAATTTTCTGGATAACTTCAAGATTCTTTTCTTCATCTGTTTTTCCCCATCAGAGTTTTAAACCCTCTTTGGTTTATTTCCAGATTAAATATTTTTTATAAAAATCTCTCCATCTGCAACTCTCATCTCCAAAAAGGAAGCTGAATATGTTTGTAAAAGCAGATTACTTATGAGGATTTGGAAAGGAATTGAATACAGAGAAAATTAGGGAGAGACATACTCACCTGTCCCAGAACAAAAAAAAAAAAAATATTGATTTTATCTTCTTGTTTATTGAACTCAAATCTGTTTTTAACTGGGAAGATTAAAAACTGTTTTTCAGCACCATGGGAATGGCTGGATGCAAAAGAATGGAAAACCAGGAGCAGTTTATATCTGTTTTGCTCTGAAAGGTGTAAGTTATAGCATCAGGGTGACAGAGTATGAAAGACCAAATGATATATT
>NW_008662658.1:39195-42795 GCF_000695815.1 Acanthisitta chloris
TGACATTTATTTTTATGTAGAAGTGAAGGGGCAACTTGTCATTTGAAGGGAGCAGAGGTAAAACTTCCCCACTCCAAGGGAATCTAAGTTGAGACCTGTGAAAACTTGCAAGTTTTTGCAAGTAGCACTTGCAAGTAGCAGTGGAGATCTCAGGAGGGATGGGCAAAGAAGGCAGATGGAATTATCCACCTGTACAACATCCTAAGGAGTGCACTACATCCACATACAGCCTAGTTTGAGTGTTCACACTTCATCCCAGGCCTACACAAGCTTTGTTCCCTTTCAGGGAAGCAACTCCCAAGAGAAGTGAGCACCACACAGCACAGAGAGCTGCCAGTGCACATCCTCTGTGACTGTAAAGCCCATGAGGAAGAATAAAAGTAATATGCATTTATATTTATATGCACTTGTGATGCATATTTCCTATTTAGAGTTCAGGTTTCCAGTTAATGGCTTTTTTTCCCCCCTGTAAAAGAGACCAAAAAATACAATGGCAGATTGGGAACCTGTCAGGTTGATTAGACTCAGCTGGCAAGAACTGAAAATTGTGACTTGTATTTTAAAACACTTTTCAATGGGATGTTGACTACAAGCAGATGGTAAATATGGCTGCACTTCTTTTGGCTGGAAAGGCCTTGGAAGTGAAGTACAGTGCAGGTCACAGAAATATAGGCAAGAGCAGAAGATAAGCTTTCACTGATGCAAACCAGTTCTGAAAGGACAAGCTGTTGTACAAACTGCATTGACTGAGTAGCACAGCATACATTCATCCGACCCAGGAAAAGATTCCTTTAGGCCTTCATGGCTTACGTAGCCACAAAGCATCTTGACATGTGATACTAAAATCACATTCTTTATATAGCTCAACTTCCACTACATACGAATACCTGTGGCTATTGGTTGGACGCATGCTGGGGAAGAAGTGAAAGCTGAACATCTTCTTTTTGTCCAACTGCTCTTTTTCAATCTCCCTCCTCTCCTTTTCCCAGACTCTCTTTTCCAGCTGACAATATCTCCTTTAAAAGCAGAAGTTACATGTCCTTCCCAACTTCACAAGTGTGCAAGAACAACCAAGTGAGTTAGTCTAATTGAATGATTTTGTTTTTTCTGAAGCATGTTAAGTTGCAAGCCTTTGTTTTCCTATTATAACCTCAGGCTACAGTAAATGAATTCTCTGCTACCTTTGAAGGGAGAGATGAAGTAAAATTCCCCAAGTGCAAAATCAAACAGACAAGAAAGCCTATTCTGGTTTGCTTGCAATATACATCTTGTCCTGCTTTTCCTTTAATGTTTTCTTTTATGATAAGAATCAGTGAAGGGCAGGTAGAGGGTTTTTTCTCCCTCTCCTACACTACCAGTTTATTACAAAAACATATTGATGACTGCAAACCATTGTAACTCCCATTAATCCACTTGTTTACGTCAGATCAATCCACTTATTTATGCATCAGATCAGACAAAAGTAGGTTTTCTTCTTTGACTTCCCACACTCTACTCCCATTTTAACACATTTATGAGCATCACTATGAAGCAAGAGCCTCCTGTGCTTAGTTTGTTGATACTGGATTCTTTTTCCTTAAGCTGTGCAGTCTGGCTGCTATTCAGTTGAAACTAATGAAGAAAGATTTTGAAATTGCCAATGTGTCATTATCTAAGACAAACACTTAAAATCAAACCAGGTCTCTCCACTTAGTCACTCATTTCACAGCTCAAAACGGATCCACCACTTAAAACTGCCTCGATATGTGGAAACATTTGCAAATGCCCACAGGCTTCCAGAGAGTTCCTCCCCAGATCAAACTGAATCTCAGGCAATGAAACAGTTCTTTTTAATAGCAGCCACACTCTAATCAATCCTAAACTCCCCCACACCATCAAAGCCCCTCCCCAGCCCATCTGGAAAAAATAGGAACATATATTCCTTTAGGTTATAATGAGAGATCTGGTAACTTCCAAGCTAAGAGTGAAGTTCACTAGTTAACAAATAAACGCTTGAAAAGTCTGGACCAGAATTGCTTTGGGTTTTTTTGGTTTTCTTTTTTTTTTAACATGAAGAATCCTTTTGTGTCTGCTCAGAAAACAAATGTTAAGAGTTTGCACTTGGAAAGCTCCATGTGAGAATCCAATGCACCTGTAACATGCATTAATTTGATGCCTTAGCAAAGGCCTTTTTGTGATATATGAAGAAAAATTGCATCTGGGCTGTCATGAGATGTATCTGAACTATTTGAAAACAAGACAACGATCTGGGAAATGTTTCACCTTTACAAAACATGAAGATTTCCACTCCTGGAAAAATGACACATTGATGCTGTGCTAATGAAGGCAATTAGAAGGCATAAACAACACCAGTGACCATTAATTAGGGGAAAAATAAAAATATCATACCTATATGTATACATATATATACAAGTGGAGCCTTACATGGCATGACAAAAAGCCACATAGGGTTAAAGTGAAGGTTTACAGTATCTCAGAGAGATGTCCCACAGCAGATCCTAGGGAAGAGATAACAAAAAAATCCAGCAAGGATGCAGGGTCACTTCCTTACCTTACCCTGGGAAAGAGGGTGAAGATTCCACCCCAGAGACTTAGAACTCAGACTTGGAGAGACAGGTAGTTGCACTTTAAGCTCCAGAAATCAGTAACAATTGTGACCAGCAACTTTTACTTGTTACCTCATTACATACCAAAAGTGCTAAAATGCATCACATCTATCACAAGGACTAACTTGTGATTTTACAATCTTTCCAATACTCATAAACTTTCTGTCTTATTTTTTATAATCAGATGTGAGAAATTTGAATTACTCTACCTAGAAATCAACTCACCTAAATGCACTTTGCTGCATATTTTAAAGCAAAGCTCAGAAAATTCTGGTTCTATTTTGAGCTCAGTATCTGATATTATATTCAAAAATCTGCAGGAAACACTGATGTTTGCTGTAAGAGTCTATTTAATGAGCCATAAAAATATAGCACTATTCAGCACTATTTAAGTTTAATTTTAGTAGTTTTTCTAAATGCTGTTTTTTTAGCCATTTGCATGGTTTGACACCTGTAGAAGAAGACAAGCAGAGTGGTAATAGAAAGGGATTTCTGTACAGTTTTAATTAGTGTTGGTGCAACCATTTAAAGCTTTCTAATACAAAAATAAATTATGCTGGCTAATATAGCTTGATATACTCTAATTAATATAATTTGCAATACTAATTTTGCTTGACTAAAGCTTTTAGTAAGCTCTTGACATTTCTATAAATAAATAGACTGCAGGAATTTTGATGACTTCATGTCAATCCCCAAATAACAACCAATCTGTCAACTACTTCTTGCAGTTCCACTTCTTTAATATTATGGATTTGGACAACAAAGTATGAAAATGTTCCTTTAGGAAGAATGTCTGCTTCGTACAGTGAGAGAAAGCATCAATTATCAATAAATACATAACAAGTTTATTGCTTTAGATCAGTGTATTATTGAGCACAGTCATATTTTAGAGCTTGTAGTAGTCTGCACTGTAACAAATACACGTAAATCAGTAGGAAAATTACTACTCACAGTTAGTTGCTTATTTTAATTGACGATTCTCAATCCAAACTCT
>NW_008662658.1:42815-50415 GCF_000695815.1 Acanthisitta chloris
TCTACTTGTACCAGCAGCCAAGTTGATGGGAAACTCACACTTCATACTGGGAAAGACTCAACCTTCAGATTTCAGCCCCTGTGTATTGTCCTGAGATAACTTTCAGGCTTTCAACAGCCTGAGATATTTTTCCTATTGTCTTCAAAAAAACTAAAACAAGAGGAAGGATGTTTTTAAGATAAATATATTAACTAGCATAAAATCCTAGATCAGCCTTTTGAGCTAAACAAACACAAAATTTCATAATAGCTTTTTTTTCTTGTTGGCATAGTGACTCTACTCTGGGAGGGATCTGTGACTGTTTGGAGTCCCTTGCTGACATAAGGCAGAGTTTAAAGCAACCCTGAAGAGTCACATACAGCAATTCCCTGTTCAGGTTTCCTCCCAAACATCACTTTTCCTTAGTTCAAACTGCTCAGCCAAGACCAGCTCTTGTTTCACCCTTACTGTAGCACCCAGTCACGAGGAGGTGGATTGCACTGGAGGTGAGAGCAGTGGTGAGCTGCCCCCATCCTCTGGAGAGCTAAACAAAGGAGTTTTTTATATGGCTATAATGGCTTTAAACTGACATAGAATAGATCAGATTATATATTAGGAAGAAATTCTTCCCTGTGAAAGTACTGAGGCACAGGCACAGGCTGCCCAGAGAAACTGTGGCTGCTCCATCCTGGAAGTGCTTAATGCCAAGTTGGATGGGACTTGGAGCAACATGGGCTAGTGGAAAATGTCCCTGCCCAGCCCATGGCAGGTGGAATGGGATGATCTTTAAGGTCCCTTCCAACTCAAAAGCATTCTATGATTCTCTGATTTGCTCTGAGAAAGCAGACAGGAGACAGATATGCTTTGTATAGGAAGCAGCACCCAAGTATTCATAGGAGTTGGAATATTCCGATAAAAGCAATTTGCAGTGTACAAACAAGATGCTGAAAATCCATCTCTGGTTGTCTATTCCTTAATTTCTTGCTCTTTCATACAAGCATGTGTTTCAGCATTCTATGATTCTCTGATTTGCTCTGAGAAAGCAGACAGGAGACAGATATGCTTTGTATAGGAAGCAGCACCCAAGTATTCATAGGAGTTGGAATATTCCGATAAAAGCAATTTGCAGTGTACAAACAAGATGCTGAAAATCCATCTCTGGTTGTCTATTCCTTAATTTCTTGCTCTTTCATACAAGCATGTGTTTCAGCTTGTTATGCTTACAGAAACTTTTTTTTTTTCTGTTCTCCATATGTACATTTATTTGGGAGTCTAGTGCTGACACAAAGCAACATTCTTGCATGTTTCATAAACTCCAAGATAAAAAGCAATTATCCCTTATTTTTCAGCTTTTCTCATTAGTCAGTGTTGAGCACAACCACATACACACATACAAAATCTCACAAGTGCAAAGATTTGTGTACTGTCAGTTTTCATCCATCTCATTAGTGCATACTGTGATTTGATGCTGGATATGCTGATCATGAGAAAATAATCTATTTGTATTTTATGTTCATTCAGTTTTTCAGACCTAGACAGGACTGGGAGAGAACATCCCAGAAGTACAGTTCAGAAGATAAACACAACTTGGACTTGTCTTTATGGTGATGTAAAAACACTTCAAGGTGGACCAATAAATGCTAAAAAGCTTTCTGGCAAAATCAAGAACCTTCAGACTTAAATCAGAAAACTGTGCCTGTGCATTTGAAGAGTTTGTGGGAAGGAAGAGTGATTAAAAATAAAGAATTCAGATCTCAATATAGTAAGTCTATTTATAGCATGTGTGAAAATTTGATCACAGGTATCTCCTGGGATTTTCCCCTCTAGCACAACTAATGGAAGATATATTTGCATGAAATATTCTTGAGAAGATTGAAGTTCAAAACAGGACAAGCAAAACAGATCAAGAAGCCAAAAAAACAAATTTTTCTTTATCAGATGTCGCACAAAGTGTAAAAACTCCCTCACAAACTGAGTCACTGTCAGATAAATCACTGGAAGAACAGCAGGGCTGGATTACAGATTGCAGAAGTCCAGTCTCACTATTTTGAAGTGTTCAACCCATCCTGTTTGAAGGAGTTTTAATCTGTTTCTGGCTTAGTCTTGCTGCCCTGTGAACAGTGATGGATGTGTGGACAGTCCCACGTATGGAGAACCCACAGACCTCAATCTCCACCTTGTTCTCTGAAACACACAAGTTGTTTAAAGTAATGGGTTGTCACCACTGGTCAACTTTCTGGTCCCAAAAGAATGAAGAGCAGGGAAAAAATAGAAAATCCATTTGACCATCCATCCATGAAGGGAGAGGTTAATACTGGCCTGTTCAAGGTAAATAAGTTGGGATATCTAACCACGAGTTAATAAAAATTTGAGGTAATTTCTTCAGAACAATTACTTGTTTTCATTACCCTCCATTGATCAACTTCAACTATATTTAATAGTGAAACAAGGACCAGTGTCTGTAAACCTTGCAAAGCTTGAGATGTGTCAATTCTATGCAGGAAAATTTCAAATTAGCAGTCAAAACATCAGCAGAAACTTTCTAAACATATTAAGAAAAACAAGAATGGCAATCAGATATTGGGATTATTTTAAAATTTTCTTAGTATTCACTTTGTCTAGGAGAGCAAAAATATTTCCATCTCAGAGATGGGTACATACTAAAGATGAAACTGCACAAAGCCTTCCTCTCCCTGCCTGGGGAAAAATAATGCTGACAGATATTGGTACTATGAGTACAACTGCTGCCCTGCTGGTTTAATCTGATTGCAACACGAGTGCTGCACAGTGTCCATGGAAAAGAGCTGCTGCAGTTTGCTGACTGTCAGATGCTTTTTGTTCCAGGTGGTTTTGCTGTTAGTTTTCTGATCCTGTATTAATGCTGGAGTGTCAGTTACAGCAAATTCAGCAGACACACAGAAATAACATAAACCATAGATGACATGACAATAGTCCCTGTTCCTGCCTGGCCAGTGAACAAGATGTATTCTGACTACAGAACAGGCTCTATTGAAACTAACAGCTCCAAAAGTTACAGAAACTCTCTTCAAGAGTGTCACCATTTATCTGCTGCTACTCCCGTACAAGTCATTCTATGACTGTGGAAAACAAGAACATATGTAACTCACTCTCATTAAATTCTCTTCAGTCAACATCAAATCCTCTTCATACCTCACCGAGCTCTTTATAATCCTGACATATGTCCCCCTAACAACACTGATCTGATGCATGTAAGAGATACTGTGATCCTTAATTGTCCTATTGACATTCTGATTTCAAATCTGGGATGTAAATACTTTTGAGCAAGAACAAATCCAGCTACTTCTCACTTCAAGTCAGATATTTGAAACATGCTAAATGCCAACCAAACACTCACCTCAGATCCATCTAGTTGACTGGCAATATCAATATAAATATTAAAGATACTTTTACTCCTCAACCACAGACTGGAGGTATAATTTTATGGCAGTACAGGAAACACAAAGCACTAACAGATATTTTCATAGTGTGTATAAGTTTGGGCTCCACTCATCAAAAGATAGGTAAGGTACTTCAAAAAATACCCAGAGACAGCAGAATCAAAGGTACAAGAAACTTTCTGTACCAGGGACAGCCAACAAACATCACTTCTTCTGCCACAGGAGTTGACTGTGGGGTGCATGCCATGAAACCTTTACACTGAGTGGCACAGCAGATATTTTCATAGTGTGTATAAGTTTGGGCTCCACTCATCAAAAGATAGGTAAGGTACTTCAAAAAATACCCAGAGACAGCAGAATCAAAGGTACAAGAAACTTTCTGTACCAGGGACAGCCAACAAACATCACTTCTTCTGCCACAGGAGTTGACTGTGGGGTGCATGCCATGAAACCTTTACACTGAGTGGCACAGAGAAGGCAAAGATTGCCTGTTTACTGTGTTTTCCTTGTACTGGAGGAATCAAGGAAAACTACCAAGTAATGAGTAAAAAAGAGAAAAAGAAACTAAGTTCCTTGTCCGGATACCCTGTAGCTAAACTGGGGAATTCATGGATGCAGAGTGTTATGGATGTTGAGGGATCATAAAGCACTGGAGTAATTTGTGAAGGTCAAACATATTAAATGCATCTATAGGAATCTATAAGAATCAAAGGCACAACTAAGATACAGACTATCATAACCTCTAACTCTCCCACTTTTTTTCTCTTCTCTAGAAAAAAAGATCCTGGTCTGGATAAACATGAGAAAAGCCAAACTATTTCAGATTAGAAGTTCTTGACTTGCAGTTTCCAACCCCTGAAATGCATCAGCAACAGCTAGAGCTGATTTACAGTTTCCTTTTCCCATTACTCATCAGTCTAGCTTTCAGACCCAAACAGTTGGTGACAAATTGTGTTGGGGTGGGTGGGGTGGGGGGTGAGAAACACAGAGTTATTCAAAGAACCATGACTTTTTACACAGCATAATTAATGGTGGCTAAGAAATTCCATGAAGAGCATGTTCATTACCAAGGTTCTGGTTTTCTGGCCTAATTGTGTATCATGCTACAATAGAACTTCTTTTAAAAACATTATTATTCAGTAAAAGAATGTTAAGAATTTCTTCTTATCCACCACCTACAACTCTACAAGGGTGTTGGGAGTTCTTTGTCCTCTGCCTACAGCAATTCCTCATTTAGCTACATTTTAGAGAGAATGAAATGTCATTACATATTTTCTACCTACAAGAAAGTATATAGCTGCTAAATTTACATTATCATATAGTCCAAAATGCTGTTTTGGGAGTGAGGACAACAATTTATTCGTCATTCACAGATGTTTCACTGATTTAAAGCATTGAGTAAATTGTGTATTCTTTTGTTCAGACACAGGTAAAACAATCATGCCACAGGCAATCAGTTTGGGAAACAAATGGTTGAAGGAGGCTGTTCCTTTCATCAAAGAACATCTTCAGTTATCAAACATTATTTCAGGGACAATCACATATTGCAAATATGTTCTGAAAGCTTGGAATGCCATGGCTTTGCACACAGGTGAAAGAACAAAGTGATTCTGTGTGAGACCAGCAGCACACAGAGCTGCAATGGATGAGGATGTCTGGATGGGCAATAGCCCTGAATTACAACACACAATAAAAATGCATTTGGGGTTTGTCTTCACTACCTACCAATCTTCCCCTGCAGCTTTTAATATGGATGTGTCAGTCTTCTCAAGCTAAAACTGCAGTAAAGTTGAAATCCAAGTGCAGTTTAGAGCCAATCTACCACAAACCTCTGTCTATTCTTTGGTGTGGCACTACAATAAGAGCTTCCTAACGTGTCACATAGATACCTTATGGTAGAAAGATCTTACTCTTTTTTTTTCCCCTTTTTACCCAGTAAAACAAATCCTTGGAAGTAAAGGAATGAAGAACCAAATGGCAAAGCAGATTGGATTGTTATTACCAAATGGTGTTTCAAATACAAACTAATTAGGTGATAAAATGGACCAACATACAGAGACTAAGTAAGCAATTAAGTGCTGTGTATCATAGAGTGGGAGAGGCAACAGTTCTACAGGACTGTAGTGCCAGACATTTGGCATTTAGCTCTCTAGAAACCTATTTATCTCATGGGAAGAATAAAATTAATCAGAGTAGGGGATGATGTCTTCAAATTGAAGCATCTTCATTTTCATTCCAATTTTAGAACGAGTCAAAACCCCTCTAATGTATTGATACTAACTCTTGTGAACTACTTAACCTCTGTACAATAGATCTGACCTTTGCTGATCTTTGACATGACCATCACTCACCCTTTTACCACAGAATTTGGGTTTGAGGCTTGAACTCAAAATCTAGTCTATTAAAAATACATAAATATTATTTGTATAACAGATTTACCTTCAGCTGTTAAGACAGAAGCAGCATAATGTGTTTGTTTTAGCAGGAAGTAACTCAAAGCATGAATTTATCAGCCATTTATTCTGTTTCTTCTTCCTCAAAATTCAGATCAAGTCACATCTCAGCCAGAATTATCCCCACACAGGAACATACTCACATGCTCACAGGAGAAAGGCACAGAAAGTCATCCCTGCACGAAGAGACACCACGAGATACTTAAGCTCCTGAATCTTCAGAGGGTTCTCAGAACACTTTCTGAACATTACATACTCCCTCAATTGTGCCTATTTGGTTCCAAAAGGATAATATCTAAACAAAATAATCAATTATCACAGAATCAGAATCACAGCATCGAACACGTTGGAAAAGACCTCTGAGATCACCAAGTTCAACCTATGACCTAACACCACCATGTCAACCAGACCATGGCACTAAGTGCCATGTCCAGTCTTTCCTTAAACACCTCCAGGGAATAATTATATTTATGATTGACCATTTTTAACACTAATAACCCAGCCCTAGCTATTGAAATAACTCTGTTCCAGAGTAGCACTCTCAGAAAAACCCTCACATGAGGGTCAGCCTCAGCACTCACATTTCAGGGGATGTAATGGCAGCAGTGGTTTAGGGAAACCAAAAACTCTCGACATGCTCGAGAAAAGTTTGTTTTCCTTGAGTGACAGTCCTCATCCTGCATTCTCAGGGGCAAATTGCTATCACTTTATTACCATCAATGTATGTATTAATCCAGACACTGCACCACAATATGCCAAGACACATAACCCACCAGTTCTCTGCATCTATTTGCAATATGAGAAACAGGTTTTACAATCAGCCTTCCATGTTTATATCTTGATTAGTGTACATAGTGACAATAACCTCTACCTAGTAACACTAACAAAGATAAACACTTGCATAGATATAAGTTTACAGAGCTCTAATGCCAGCAAGTAACAAGCTGTGCTGTTATTTGAGCTGTTTGCTTGTCAAAATAGCAAGTGTAAAGAGTAACCCACCCTGATTCACTGTGATTGAGACAAACTACTAAATGTGTACCCACATTCTATTCTTTCAGAGATGCTTTAAAACCTGTTTTCAGAACCCATATGAATATTCTACGAGATTCTCTCGATAAATATTATTTAAAAGCTCTGCTAACTTTGCAAAGTACTTAATTGCTGTTAAAACCTGCTAAATGCTTAGCCCCAGTGAATAAGACTGATAGTTATTTAGGAGATTTAAGTGACTAACATGGCAAAGTTAACTTTGAAGCCACTTCCCAATAAAACTAAGTACCCTCATGACAGTTTTTTCAACATTATCCATTTCATTTAGATGACTTCTATCTGATATCCTTCACCAGGATTCCACATAAAAAGTCACTTAAGAAAGGTGCTGAATTTCTAACATTCCAGAGGCTCAGTAGGAACTGAGATACAAAGTAACTATGAAAGTATTTTCAAATTCTTTTGCAATGGACAATTCAGTGCTGACTTTTATCCAACACCTATAAACATTGATAAGTTATTATTTGATGCATGAAAGTACTTGAAGTCATATGATTTCTATTGATTTCTGTACTAGGTGTATTGCACAAATATATATTTCACCTCCCCCATGAGGACAGGCTGAGAGAGTTGGGGCTGTTCAGCCTGGAGAAGAGAAGGTTGTGTGGAGACCTCAGAGCAACTTTTCAATATCTGAAGGGCCTACAAGGAGCCAGAGAGGGACTCTGTGTTAGGAACTGCAGTGATAGGACAAGG
>NW_008662658.1:50495-53374 GCF_000695815.1 Acanthisitta chloris
CAGGTTGCCCAGGGACGTGGTGGCTGCACAGCTATCCTGACACCTTGGAAGATCTCAGTTCTTCCTTTTCTAGCAGACACTTTGCATGCATTATTTTCATCATGTACATGTTATTTTATGACCAAATAGCAGATTTCACATGAAATTTCCTGTCTCTTTTTTTATCATGCCCACCAATCTTATCTTCATTTTGCATTTATAAGGGGACAAATTTGTACACATTTTTGTATATCAAATTTGTCCATCAGGTCTTAACGACTACTCATTATATGTAGGAATCCATGGCACTGTCCTTCAGTTTTAAAGGACAAATAAAAAGCCTTTTACTTCCCATTTTTCAGACAAAATACTGCTGAAGCCTGTGTTTGTCTTGGAGTTGCCCTTCCTAGGGAAAACTATGTGAAAGATCAAATAACCCCATCTAGTCAGAGGTTCCAAACTGGTAAATCTCCAGTTTCTGCAGCATCTCTAGTCTCCTGCTGTGATGAATTTTTGCCGTTGTGGAAGATCAAAGAACCAGGAGAAAGAACCTGGGGCCTACTGTTTGATAGAATTATCACTTGCAGCAGAAATGAACTAGTTTCTCAAAACTAAGAACTAATCCTGGCTTTCAGCTGCATCCTGAGCATCTAAACCCAGACTGAAAGGTTGAAAGTTATAGTCTAATTTACACTAAACAATACAACTCTTCTTTCGTATGAATTTATGGGACTTTAAAAGCTTTACTCAGCAAGGATTAGAAACTGAAATTGAAATTAATCACAACTTGTAAAATAAAACATCAGATATTCATTTCCTTTACCGTCTGGTTTTTTTGCTTCAACTAAGATTGATTTTGTTTGGGGCAGTATAACTGGACAATGATTACTCCAGGACTACACTGTGGAAATACAGGTAGTGCACACTGCAGAGCAGTGACAGATAGTGAACTTGCACTGGGAAGAATCAAAATGAAAACCACTTCTCTAACAAACAGCATCACAATAGCTTTAGTAGCAAGACTGATGCAAGGGCTTGGCAAAAGAGGAATAGGTTCTGGTATGCTAAAATACTTACATTTTAGTCTTGCCACTGTTGCCACTCTCAGTTCTTAACTGAATTTTTTACAGTTTCTAAATACTGATCCTCAAATCAGTGGGGCATATTTCTTAGTTCTGCAGCCATTTAAAAAAGTTTTCAATGCAAAAAAATCCAACAAAACAAAACAAACAAATTAAAAAAAAAAACAAAAAACCAAAAACAAAAAAAAAAACAACTCCCACCAAAAAAAGGAGGACAACTTGTGCATAAAGTTGAACTCCTGAAAATCTGCCACAAGAACAGCCAGTACATACAGTCAAAATAAAATACAGTCCATCCTATTGCATTGTGGGTGACTAAACTGATATTAGTTTGTAGCAACTTGATTTTACTAAAACAGGTCTGGAGAGCTGTTCCTAGTGCCTTGACACAGAGCAGCAGTAACATACCAAGTGAGGTGGAGCTTTCATTGAGCATTGGTGGGTTTTTAACTATGATTGTGTTTGAGCAAGGGCTTAAGACCAACTTTTAGCAATATTCTGTGCAGTAAAATAAATAGGCTTTAGAAAAGCCTTTTTAGCAAAGGAGAATAACTTGCACTTCCTCTTTTCTAATATCCACACAATGCAAACAGCTGGAAAAAACTTAGCAAAGAATCAGTTTTACACAGATTTCACACATCATGTGTCAGAAATTAGGCACAGACTTGTATTAGTCATTTATTGCTACTTGTTATTTTTACTAATAGCCTCATTGTAAATAAAAAGGAGTCTGAACTCGACAAGCTAAGGACACTTGGCATACTCTTTTTTCTCTCAGTCACAAGCACCCTAAAGTCTGGCTGTGGGCTGCTGAAAGGTTGAAAGTTATAGTCTAATTTCCACTAAACAATGCAGTTCTTCTTTCATATTAATTTATGGGACTTTAAAAGCAGGATACCAACTCGGATGCTACATGAGCCACAACGTTCTGAGCAACAACAGAGACAAAATACCTCTTGTAGATTTCAGAGGTGTCTAACTACACTCAGGTGAATAGAACACTCTAGTCAGAAATACTACTGTTCATCTTTTCAGAATATGATTAAGTGTAATCTCTTTTGAACACACTCCCACCCCAAAAAAATTATCATATTTTCTCAGAGATACATGCTCCGAGTGTATTTCCACAGAGATATTCCTTCCCTGTTGATGCCTTCCTATGGAAAAGCCCCAGAGATGTAAGCTAAGGTCCTTTCAGGGCTTATTTCTAGACAGAAGATAGTGACAGGTTTACAAAGCAAATGAACACTACATTTGCAATTAAAAAAGTAAAGTCACCACCTGTTAATCTCTAAAGGAGTCTGCACAAATGCTTTAGGCAGGTAGTACAGAACTGGTAGGACAATCACAGCCACTGTAAGAAGTAGAAAGAAGCACTACAGGGATCTGTGCCAAGTTCCAAGCTGCACAGGCAACATGCATAACCACTCAAGGTAATTGTAGAGTGATACACAAACTCTTGCAGAATGCTGTGAATTATGCAGGCACTAATCTAAACTGTCTACTTCAAAACTAAGGAAAACAAGAAAACCAAAGGAACATCCACACTCCAAAACATCAGGCAAAGCTTTGTGCCCCCACAAGTTAAACCAGATGAGTGAAACATCAATACTAAATTAAGATAAACGATGAAACAGCAACACGTTATTAGAGTAGGTACTTTTTAAACCTCTCTGAAGCATATATCAACACGAAGAGCTATTCACTACAGTGAATGAAGCATGGAGAGCAGGGTTTGGCAGCAGCAGATCTCCCTTTCTCCACACTGCTCCTCATGAGGGGAGCTGATAAACCATCCTACAAAACATGGCAGTTTGG
>NW_008662659.1:0-208 GCF_000695815.1 Acanthisitta chloris
GGTGTGGGGGGGGTTTGTGGGGGGACGCTGGGGGTGTTAACGGGGGTGTTTGTTACTGGGGACACTGGGGGTGACATGGTGGGGTTATAGTGGTGACACTGGGCACACACACTGGGGGACACTGGGGAGTTATTGGAGGGGTTACTGGGAGGACATACTGGGTGACACTGGGGCAGTTATTGGGGGACACTGGGGGTGTTAATGGGGG
>NW_008662660.1:0-25365 GCF_000695815.1 Acanthisitta chloris
CTTGTGTTCCTGACTGTGACTTCTCAAACCTCTTGGTGATTTTGCTTGAGGTATTAAAAACATACCAGAGTGCTCACAAGTTAGCCATGAGCAGCCAAGCAAGAGTTGCATTTGCAGGACCCGATCACCCAGCATCACACATGGTGCTGGATCCTAATGCATTTGGTTCTCATGCACATCTCACTTGCAGTAACAAGGCTGCACATGAGCATCCACTGAGGACAAGCAAGGCACATTATGTTTTTTTAAGCCATAGTAAAACAATAGCACAAGACTTAAGCAGTAGTTCATAGTCCTCAGTTCTGAGATTCTTCTAGATGTGTAACACCTCATTACCAACTCCAGTTTACCTGGGATTTATTCTGGAAACAATGACACATATGACCTGTGCTATCTAAGCACATTCACAAGTTGGAGTTGCATCAGAATTTTATCCTCTCTTGGAACTGGGGTAGGTGTGTCGCCCATGTTTGTTAAGCAGAGCTTTTCAGTCCTCAAATGGGAATCATCAGTCACCTAGGATTGCTCAATTTACTCTCACATATTCGCTACAGAGATTTTGGTGTCATTTATTTCCACAACAATAGTATACTGTGATCTCACCAGGGGTTTTGCTGCAAGTCTTTGTCTTTGAGACTTTTTTATTCATGAAGGTCTGTCCTTGGCTTGCTCTTCTTCTCCCTTCTTACACTGTCTCTGGGTAATCTCACCCTTCACTTCACAACAACATCTGCAAGCAGATTTGCAGATCTGCTCCATGCTTGCCTACCACTCACAGTGCAAAGCTCCTGTGACTGTCCTGCCATCAGGCAGAGGCAATGTTATTTTAGCTGATTTTAATTACTGGTGGCTGTAGAAAATTGTCTGAAATTATGGGAACTGTGATCATTGAAATTAAATTAAATTGAAAGATACACAAAACTAAATGCTGTAATTAAGTATTCTGACTTCCACAGGATTTTAATTTTTTTGAGAAATTAAGGGTTCGAAATGAACACACTGCTAATGGGAATGAGGTTATGAAAATTAGCACAACAGATCTGGAAAAAAGCCTCATAAATGCAAATATGGCAGGCCTGCATGTTTCCTCCCTAAAATGTTTTAGCAGAAGAGGAAAACAAGGATAAAAGATTAACTATTTTCTACTAAATCTATGAAATGAGAAATGGTATGATAAAGAACAGCAAAAAAAAAAAAGGCTAATTCAAGAGACAGAGAGGGAGGCAGATTAATCACTTGGACAACAATGGCAAATATTACAGCTTCAGTAGTATGCACAGCTCCAGGGCAAATCTTGAACTTTTGAAACAAAGCCGAAGAAGCAAATGGAAAACAGGATAAAATGCAATATGAGCTATCAAACGTGGCTCATGCCACCTAATACCTCTCTTCAGTAAGAAGCTGATTTTCAAAACAAAAAAAATATTTCTAAACTCCAGAATGGATCTCATCCATCTGGATTTTCCTGGAGCGGGTGACAAACTGCTGCATATCGTAATTTATTGTTGAAACTGGAGACGAAATTATAAACAGAAGGACTATAAAATGATAAATCTGGTCAGTTTATTCTTGTTTCTTTTTTTCCATCTTTGTTTACTTCATTGTTGTTATTGTCATTGTTTCAGAGAGGAAATGATAACAGGATAGGGCTTCTATAGCTGTGCTACATGCAAAAGAAAGACCAGGGGCAATGTGGGCCCTCTCCAGAGGGAAACAGCAGACCAGGCTACCCTAGACAAAGAGAAGGCTGAGATTCTCAATGACTTCTGTGCCTCAGTCTTCAACTGCAAGTGCTCCAGCCACACTGCCAAAGTCAATAAAGGTAAATGTAGAGTCTGGGAGAATGAAACCCCTGAGCCCACTGTAGGAAAGGATCAGGTTCAAGACCATCTAGGGAACCTGAATGTGTCCACTGGACCCAATGAGATTCATCCTCACGTGCTGAGGGAGCTGCATATGAAGTTGCTAATCCACTATCTATAATTTTTGAGACATCGTGACAGTCAGGTGAAGTCCCTGATGACTGGAAAAAGGGAAATATAACCCTCATTTTTAAAAAGCAGAAAATAGAAAACCCGGGAAACTATAGACAGCTCCTCCTTCCTCAGGGTGCTTTCATCTCACCAGGCATGGTTTGAATTTCATATATGCCAAATAAAAGTTTGAACTTTTTGGAAGTCATGACTGTAACTTCTGCTAGGATGTCATCACTAGACAAAGGATTAAGAAATACCTGAGTGCATTTTATCATTCACAGGGTGGTTAAAGTCATCAATGCAATGAAAGTTGAAGGGCTAAAAATCAAATGTAATCCTAAAAAAACAGTCAAGCAAGAGATTTCTAAAAGACATACTCTGAAATAAAGAAACCTCTGCAGTGTAAAAGGCAGCTTGGCTCCTAATAAGGTACTATAACATTGTTATCATTTGTAGCCACGAGCTCATCTTAACTGAAGAGACTCAAAAAATGCCCAAGATAAAATGTAGAAGAATGAAACCCTTCTCCATCCTAGGTACTCTCCTACTTCTGACAAGCTTTTTAGCCTCTTTCAAAGCATGAGCTTGAAGTCAGATTTTGGAGTTATCATCACACACAAGTGTCACTTGAAGTATTTCACAAAATTGCACACATTGTGCAGTCATTTGAAATGGCTCAGAAGTTCTCAGTGATACATCACTCACTGCTTCATTTGCAGCTTGTGTAAGGCATCGTCATCCAGCTTTGACAAATTAGCTACTGGGAAAGATGGAAACTCTGTGTGCAATGCCAAACCCAGAAGAAATATGATTCTATGACTACTCTGGTAGCTGTCTCACATCAAATTGCCTACTGCTACAGCAGTGGCCTCCAGTCCTTAAGCATGGTAGCTGGCAGAAAGTGTTGAGGGTGTCTGCATACCTCTAAGTTTCTATTTTGCTTTACAGTATAAGAGAAGCAGATGAAAAATTAAGAGCTCATTGTTTTTCTGCCCTTGCAGAAAGGAATAATTTTGCCCAAGAAACAAAGAGCCTGAATGCATTGTTTAGTCAACACACAGTAAAAACTTAGATTTCCTTCTGACTAATGAGATACACCTTTTTTTTTCATGTTTCCATAAGAGGCACAAAACATGTAACTTCAAGCAGGTATTGAAAAGCTGCCTGTGTGCCCATGAAAAGCCATTATGCCAGCACAGCTCTGCTACTGCCAAAAGCATTTTTCCACTGAGGACAGTGTCAGGATTGCACAAAAAGGAAAAGAAAGTAAGCCCTGAATAGAAGAAGTTGAGGCTGTTCAGCCTGGAGAAGAGGAGGTTGCATGGAGACCTCATAGCAACTTTTCAGTATCTGAAGGGGCTACAACGGAGCCAGGGAGGGATTCTTGGTTGGGAACTAAAATGATGGACAAGGGATAACAGTTTCAAATTGAAGGAGGGAAAATTTAGGCTAGATATTATGAAAAAGTGTTTTACTGTGAGGGTGGTAGGACACTGGAACAGGTTGCCCAGGAAGGTAGCAGATGCCCCAACCCTGGCAGTGTTCCAAGCCAGGTTGGATAAAGCTTTGAGCAACCTGGTCTAGTGGGGAGGTGTGTCCCTGCCCGTGGCAGGGGGGTTGGGACTAGATGATCTCTAAGGTCCATTCCAACCCCTATAATTCTATGATTCTCTTTGAAAGAGGAGGCACTTCAGGTAACAAAGACTGGCAAGTCGAGATGGTGTATATAGGAACCAGTGGTATCGGGGCATTTATTGTAAGTCATATTCATATAAGGCCATAACAAAAAGTTACAGGTAGAGCTGAAATGAAAGATCACTGCTGTAAAAGGACAAGAAAAAAAAAGAAAAAGGACAGTAAAGACCTTTTGAGACATATTGTGTTATAATCTAGTTCTCAGAAATCCATAGCAATGGCCAAGCCAATTCTTTGAAATGCCACAAGTAGCTTTCCATAGGATGGTGGAAAAGCATAAGTGAATCAGCATGCAGAAAACAACAACCACAGTCTGAAAGGGAATTTTGTCCATGCTAAGGAAAATCCTCTTCAAAAGTCTCTTATCTTCTCTGCCAGTGCCAAGGCAGGAAGGCAGATGCCTGGTGAGATGAAAGCACCCTGAGGCAGGAGGAGCTGTCTCCCTGCCATGCAGCCCAGAGCACAGATGCAACGTGCGGAGGAACATCTGCCCCTGTGATAGCACAGAAGCTTTCCAAAACATTCAGTGTTTAAAATGTTAGCCTCAACAGGCCTTCAGATGCCTGTGCAGTGGTGTGGGTGCCTATCTCCCCTTCATTTTCACACCCAAAGACATGGACTGTGATGTTCTGCCAGCAAGAGGTGCAGGCATGAAGAAAGGACTCAGGAGCGGGGGACATAGGCAGTGTTGGATGTTTTGCCTGTGAGACAGGGACTGAGTCAGGCATAAGGGGGACATAGGCAGTGTTGGACGTTTTGTCTGTGAGACAGGGACTGAGTCAGGCATATGTTGAAAAAGCTGATGTCAGATGGTAAGGGTAGAGGATTTTGGAGGCAGGGGTCTGACCTCCTGCTACCTCCCAGTGTCAGAGAAGGGAGAGAGACAGGGATGACACAGGAGGCCCATGGGATGGAGCCAAGGTTGGTTGGCAAAAGGACAACAGTAGAGAGAGAGAGAAAAATGACTGGCACTGGAAGGGAAGATACAGAAAGTAAAAACGTATGAGACAATGTAGTCCACTAAAGCCAATCAATGCCAAACTGTCCTGGCCCAGCATTGCCCCAAACTTTCCCTTGTTCTCTCTGCACCTGAGCAAATGTGACACCACCCAGGCATGCAGGAGACCTTCCACTGATGGTGGTAACAATGCAACTTAGGTGGCATGCAGCTGGGAAGAGCAGGGCTTTGTGCTCCAGTGTAGGCTCCCACAGTTGTCCACAAATGTGTGTGGGAGGCATTGTGCCAGGGGTACCCCAAAGGAAAGAGCAGGGACTGCTCCTGCATGCTGATGCTGGCTTCCTGACCAGAAAGGAGCATCCTTATAGTATTGATGGAGAAAATTACTTACAGGGGTATTTTTACCTAAGCCACATAGAGCAGTCTTCAGCTTTGCCATATTTATACTAGAATCATAAAATCATCAACGTTGTAGGAGACCTCTAAGATCATCAAGTCCAAGCATTAACCTACCACTCCTTTGTAACCCCTAAACCATATCTTCTAGCTCCAGTTCCAGATGCCTCTTAAATGCCTTTAGGGATGGTGACTCCACTACCTCCCTGGGCAACCTATTCCAATGCCTGACCACTCTCACAGTGAAAAAATTTCCCCTAACATCTAATCTGAAACTCCCCTGTCTCAGCTTATGGCTGGTTCATCTATTCCTCTCATTGCAGGCATGGCAGAAGAGACCATCCTTCCCCACCACCTCTCTACAACCTCCTTTCAGGTAGCTATATAGAGCAATGAGGTCACCCCTGAGCCACCCCTAAAGCCCATGATGACCACTACAAAAACAAGGCAAACATAAAATAACAGCAGGTATCTAGAAGGTGGTTTGAAATACCCAGCAAAGCATTTTGACCAAGGTATATTTAAGCAGCAAAGATGACAGAGAGTTGTGTACCAGGGAATACCCAGTAACTTCTTTTGTCTGAAATGAGTAGGGCAACTGAGCATGTATGAATCCCACCTGGCACCCTCAGCAGGTCAGCTGATATCTTCTGCAGGTTGCCCCTGCTGCAACAAAGAGCTTTCCCACCATGGGCATCTGTCCCATGCTCTCATCAAACTGCCTCTTGCTATGCTCAGAACAGCCCCATTCTCACAGGAGAAAGTTCAGGAAGAGAATTCCAAAAGAAAATGCAAAATGAGAGCCACTTTTTCTAGCCCAGTTTGACACAGAGGTCAGCAAGACTGAGGTTTACAGTTGACGAGCAGCAAGCAGCACATAATTCTCCCTCTGTCACTGCTTGGCAGCCTGGACACAGCCTAAACTTATCGTATCATCTGGCTCCAGATACCCACACACAACAGCATGTATTTTACATGAAGTGACCTCACATGTATCCCATGCATAGTGAAGATCTGTCATTTTTATATAGCAGCTCTCAAAGGAAATGTGGCTGTATTTTTGTCTAAACTCCACCTGACAATATCAGAAAGAGCAAGTGTTATCCAAAGAGAATATAGTGTTGAAATAAACTTCAGTTAGAAATGTTCTTAAATACTCTACTGAGTATTGTATTGAGAATTTTAGATTGATTTTTAATGTGTTTTTTCCAGCTGGTTGAGAAAGGATACTGCTGAGACAGATAACAGCCTTAAATGCACATGCCTGGTTAACTTGACAGTTTGCAAACAGTAGAGTGACAAAGTTCATGAGCTGCACAAGGAGCCACTTCAAGCTCTCAACAACGTTAGGAACTTGTAACTATAACTCACTAATAGCACCCATCTGTAGAGTCCTCACCTTACTCCCACTGGCTTCTCTGAGACACAAATACACCCACATGGGCTGTATGGCTCCCTCACAGTGCAGGTGGTGATTTGGCACACATCAAACCTGATGTGCCAGAGGACTAGGACTAATGCTTCCTCAAAACATCAGACTCAAAGAGAGCCTGGGGTGTCTGGGCCAGCTGTGCAGGAGGGCTGCTCGTCCCAGAGGCATCCAACTTCTTATTCATGGCTGTGCAGCACCAGATGTCCCCCACAGGCCCAAATTAAATAGAATCAAAGAATCAATGAATCATAGAATTTCGGGGTTGGAATGGACCTTAGAGATCATCTAGTCCCAACTCCCCTGCCACGGGCAGGGACACCTCCTGACTAGACCAGGTTGCTCAAAGCTTTATCCAACCTGGCTTGGAACACTGCCAGGGTTGGGGCATCTGCTACCTTCCTGGGCAACCTGTTCCAGTGTCCTACCACCCTCACAGTAAAACACTTTTTCATAATATCTAGCCTAAATTTTCCCTCCTTCAATTTGAAACTGTTATCCCTTGTCCTGTCATTTTAGTTCCTTACCAAGAATCCCTCTCTGGCTCCCCTGTAGGCCCCTTCAGATACTGGATCCTAAAAAGCTTATTTTCATTCTCAATAGTGTGAAAGATCTCCATTGCAAATTGCCATTCTAGAAATTATGTACTTGCACTACATACTCCAGTTTAGTCCAGCCTTGCTTCTCTGCCCCTTGACACCATGCAGCTGGGGAGATAATCTTAATACTCTACCTATTGCCTTTTTTCAGGCTAACTTGCACATTGGATGTAAAACAGGTATTCATATGCAGACAAAATTTACCAAAGCACAAATCCTCTCTTGTCTGGCAAATCCGGTTCTAGTTAAGCCTGAGAACAGGCAAAGAGCCTCTGCAGTATAAGTCTAGCTTCTAAGATGCTATTGCAATATCCAGTACAATTCTTCCCATAAGAGAAATAAAAACAAGATGAAAAAGTCTAAGGGCATGAAAATCAAGCCAGATTAACAAGCACTAAGACAGATGTCTACCTCCTGCTGCTCTGTCCCGAAGTAAAACCTTTCATTTTTCGCTTTACTTTGCATGTGTTTTCCTCTATTTGCATGTTTATATCCGTTTCCTCATCTGCCTGGGAGAGTGTTGTTAAGAAGTTCTCAGTTTTGACCTTTACAAGTCCTCCTCACTCAATACAAAGTGTGTTGCTCAGATAATTGTCCTGACTTGCTGTTCTCATCACAGTATCTATGCTTCGCACCCCTCTGCAGCACATCAATATTATTTCATTGGTCTTTGCTGACCAGATAGTCTGTGTACTATTCTTGCACAGCTGATCTCTAATCTCATCCTTACCCCACAAAATATGCCTGTCTTGATCACTTAATTAAGATTTGTTTTCCATTTCCATGCCAGTGATTTTTCAATAGGGCCTCCACCTTAAAATTTTCTTTCCCAATCAATGCCTTTAAAATTATTTGATAGGGCCTCCACCTTAAAATTTTGTTTCCCAATCAATGCCTTTAAAATTATTTCCTTGTCTGCCTTCATGATCCTCATTTTGATGCTCCTCTTTTTTTTCTTTTTCTCAAACCTTTTGCTGTACAGTTGCCATTGCTTCTCTCACTTGTTCTCTGACTCACAGTATCTGGATGAGGTTTTTACACACCATCTATTTCATAGTATCCATCTGTTGCCTTGCAGTTGACCCTCATCTAATCGTCTCTCAAATCAAGCTTTGGTAGCCTCTGGAGAATGGGTTCTATGTTTTCCTCTTAACAGTAATGATGTGAAAGGTGCAAACATTACAGTCAGTTGAAAAGAAGGAATGTATTATCCATCAGGCTCTAAAGCAACTTTCCTAAAGCCACTCTTCTTGACCACATGAAAAGCAATGATTGCTAATAATTACTATGTATAACAGTTATTATATATTACATATATTATATCATTATAATAATATATAATAATTATTACATATAATGATAATTATTATGCTAATAATATGCTATGTATAATTGCTATCTATAAAGATGCATGAAATAATACATATTTATATGAAAAATACTCAATATCTTTTTCTTGTTACTTCCCATTAAGACAGAAATGACTCCACCAGCATGCAAACAATCTGACATCTACAGCAACAACCTACAGAAAGTCAAATCTTAATTTTCCTCTTGGTGAACAAGACCAGGTATTTTTCTGTTTTAGTATGCTCTGAGTGTTATTCATTATTGAAAAGACCACATGTTAATCATAGCTACAACCCTTAGAAAATGATAAGTAATGACTTAATGTGTAAGTGAATAGCATTTGTCACTCTGGATGGTAAAGTCTTGAGCTCAAGTAGTGTAAAACAAAATGATTTCCACTTTTGGAGACAGAAGAGTAAGCTTTGGTTAACTGAGCTGTAAAACTTGTAGTGTTTTGTCTCCTGGCTGATCATAAGAGTAATGTCAAATTTGATTGAATTTTGCTGAAGAAAAAACTGATATGCTCTCTCCAACAACCTTTTTCTTATCTGACCTGTCCATTTACTCCCTGACTTTCTGCACCAATTTTAGGGATTTTAAGCATTCTTAATTGAAATTTAAATATAATGCATATTCTTTTTCTTCCCTGCTTTTGTCTTCTTTTGGAAGATATTCAAATACTAAGCCAAATGACCTTTTCTGCTGACAAAGCTGAAATGCCAACATTGTGCACTTTATGAATATATAATGAGACTGGGAGGGCATCATGACAAGAGAACATGACTCAGGTTTAAAAGATACTGAAGGTGGAAGATAAATGGAATGCAGAAATCACAGCACACCCCACCAAACCTTAACTTTAAAACCTTAATAAAAGAGTTTTGGATGCTGGGACAGTATCAGGGTAATGGACCACTGAAAGTGCTGAAGCTTGCATACCCTTCCTAGATAGTGTTGACTTTTTCTAACTTTGTGGGTAGAATATTGGGTTAGGTAGGGTTCAGTCTGATTGGGCTGGATAGAGTTTGGTCTGACTTGCCAGGACAATTCTTGTGTTCAGGAGATCTCTGAGTCCAGGGCTCCATTGTGCAGCCTCCTCAGGCTTTCCTCAGCAAGAACTAAACTATTTGAAGGAAAAGGAAACTGCCTGCAGCTCTCCTATAAATCTTCCACCAATTGCCACATGTTCATATAATTTCTAATCTGCATAATATGCAGATTGACTGATTGTAATTGTCTTTTTCTTTTTTTTTAAGGTAGAGGATAGTATACCATGCTAGTAAAATCTGCTATGAAGGTGTTGGTTTTATCATCCCTTCTGTGTTCAGAATTAGAGTGCAGAGTGAAGGTTTTGCATGTGGAGGTTGCTGTTTAGTGAGACAAAACCTTTCTGTTTTGTATGTGTTCCCAGACCTTAACCACAAGCATGGATAAAATCTTTCCCCAGTGAAGAAATGATTCTCTTAGAATAATAGAGAGAAGCCTACTGTTATCTTTATTTTCACATTGGAAGAACCATTAACTTCTGATGTGACTGCCAGAGCTTATATTTAATGAGGAACTGTTTACACTGACAACTGCATTCAGGCTATTGAGCTGAAATATTTGCACTGACTCAGTCAAACGAACAAAAGAAAATCCTTACTGTCCTTCTTACCCATTAAATAGTAATAGTGCTTACCTGAGGTGACATACTGTTGCAAATCAATCTTTTGTTCATTAATATGTGTCACAGCTTTCCATACGTAAAGTGGGGGCAATAACAGTAAGAACTTGGCTATAAAAGTAATGTTTTCTTCCATGATGTTGAAGTTGAGATGAGCAATAACTGTGCACTTAAAGCTCTCAGGTGGTTTGCTGAAGTTGTTCAGCAAAGTGGACTCAGGCTCCTCGTGCACTATCCTTCAGAAAGGCATGAATACAATTTAGATACTTCAGTGGCTTTTTTTTTATATATTTACAAGGCAAGAGCAGCAGCCAGCATGGCTTCACCCATGAGTGGTGAGAATGACGAGTTGACATCTCCTCTGGGTAACACTCAGGCAGAGAATTTTCATTTGATGAGGGAATTTTGAAATATTTGCAATTTGGACTAACCAGGCTGATAAAATATCTACTGCTAGGAAACACCAAACTTAAATGTTTCTAGTTGATGTTTCCAGTTGGCATGACATAAGCTTTTCCCTTTGTCAGGCTGCTAGCCTGTCTATGCCAGGTTCTCAGCACATGAAATCCAGGGAAAGGACATCCCTTGGTGGGACTGCATCTTGTACCTTCTCACACAGCTAACTCACAGTAGATGTATCTGAAACTGTGGGAAAACTGACCTGGAAGAGACTTGGGCTCACAACCTGTCACACGCTGCAAGGGTGGCAGGTTTGCAAGCCATGGTTGTGAGAATCCATGCAAAAGTCTCACAGGAAATCTGAATTTCAGGACAGCGATAAGATTTGCAATAGTCAAAATCATGCAAACAGCTGAGTTTCAAAGAGGAATGTTGGGGCTGATGTTAATACAATATGATAGTTTGGGTTGTGAAAAGGACATAGTCCTGGTGGGGAAGTTTTCTTTATATCTGAGTTTAGACCTTCAAACATTAGGGATTGCCCAGCATGTACATCCCTAATTTTAGTTTCTCTTCATTTAACCCCTCATCAATTTTTTTTTTACCACTGGCTCATAAAAAATTCTTTGGATTCAATGTGGGTGACTCACAGTAAACCATGCATTCAACAGGAAAAGAGAATTTTTTATTTTGTATCTACAAATAATTTGATTTTTACTCATTTGGTTGCTATGCCAAATAATTAAATGAATGCTCTCTGAAACAAAATGTCAGCCTGTGGCATGATTGCAAACTATTCAATAGATGCATTCTTACCTGTGCTCATTATTCTTGCAAATCCACATTAAAACACTGGCTGACCTCAATGACTGATGTAAGCACTCAACTTCATGAATTACCTATGCTTCCAGTTAAGGCTTTTCCTGGGTAAGCTGGGACATATACATTCTGCATGTACATTTAAATTAATATAACAGTACAGAGAAAAATGTTATAAAAAAAAAAAAAAAGCAGGCTAGAGATGTTGTGAGCCCAGTGAAAACCTGACAGACAGTGGGGAATTCTTTCTCTCCAGTCATGGCAACCACACAGAAGAGATTCACATCTGTGTCTTCTAGACTGGAGATCAGCCTTGTGTTGGACCTTAAAAGTACCCTGCTGAATTCTGAATTTTGTAGACAACTTGCTGCCTTAGCCAAAATCTACGGGTCAAAATGCTGCCCCTTGTGTGGAAACCAGATACATTTCACAGGAATCAGCTCTCCTATCCAGTTTTCCTAAGATGTGTTTGACTGACAGAGACCAGTGCAAGAGATGAGGCTTTTTTCTGCAACAAATCATTTTTATAAGGAGACAGAGATTCATCGGTTGCAACAAGTGATTAGAAGAGCAATTAATACACTTTTCTCTAATATTAGTAAATATTTTCAATGGGTTTTTTAATCTTCTAGATCTGTTCCTTAAGTCCTGTGGTAGTCTGTGGCAGAGAAGAAACCAAGAAATGACTCTGCAAATACCAAATTGAATTCTCTACTCCCACGTCTTCAAATTACATCAGTCTCTAGGGTCTTTTTTCCCCTGGAGGATTTCTTCTTGTGCATCATCAGAGCATCATGGTCACTATAGGCAACATGTCTAGGCTAAACCAGCTGTCTGTATTCCCTAGGCTTCCCTAACAGGTACTTCCAGAGATCAATTCAACTATCACTTTTGGCTGGAAAAGAGGAATCACAACAAAAGGTTCTAGAAAGAAACACATCTATGGCTCACAGTGCTACCAAGTTAGCCTGGCAAGGACAGGATAAACAGAGTGCACTAGGAGCAAAACCAGCCACACACAGTCCACAGGCATTTATATTTTACAGCTATTGTAAAATATTTGGCTAGCAGTGAATTATTTCTTCAAACAAGATAAACATCAAAAAAACCCTGGAACCCATGATTTTGGAACATAAGGACACTGGCACAGTATTTTGCTTTACTTTGTTTTGCCTTTGCAGCATATTTTGTCTCTTCAGAAGCTACTGCTATTTTCCTAGAAGGTACCTTGCCTGAAAAGCCTGAAGTTTCAACAGTGTTAGGATGCAGAGCTGGGAGTAAGAAAATGCATAGTAAAATTTGCCAAATGTTGAGTCCCAAGAGTGGAATGGTGGTAGAAGGTTCAAATATGGATTTTAACCAAATGAAATTTTATTGAAATCTGGCAGGAGATTTCAGGGTTGCTGGTGGAAATGGGTGAAAAGGGCAGAAGACAATGCAATACTACAAACTCCATTCCCTTGGAGGATCAAGCAAGGGGTATATTTCAAATTCTTCACTAACTAGTTTGTGTGTGGGGAAAAATGCATATCTCATCTCAAGCATTCTTTGTAAAACATGCCAAGTAAGACTCCTAATGCATCAGAAGTTGAAGAAGACAATGTTCAGAAAGAAGGAAATTTGTATGTGATACTGCCGCAGGCAAAAGAACGGGAAAAGTGATTTTTTCCAAAAATACCATGTAAATTTTCAACCCAGTATGATATAATTATCTGCCTGCAATTAAATAGCATTGTGCAAACACTATTGCATTTAAATAGCATTTTTTGTAAAACCAGATGGTTACGTGTCATGCTTCACGAGTGCCACGTTTTAGCAACCTGGAAAGGTTGTTACTTTTGATCTTCATTTTCACTTACTTAAGCAATAACGATGAAAGAACAGGATGCTTCAGGCAGACTCAGGTTAATAGGTATAAATTGTGCTCAAGGGTATTGACTCTTCCAAGTCAGTTATTGATTCCTATAAAACAGCCTACATCTAATTATTTTTTATCTTCCTGTAGAAAGTGTATATGAAATAACCACGTGCATATAAGGTCAAATCCTGAAATTTGTGCTCAGTTTTCAGTTCTATATTTAATGAAGTAACACTCCCACTGTAGTGCAGCCAGAGATCAGTGGAAACCTCTCTTCTGTCCGTTGATGCTTTCACACATGCACACACACACACACATGGAGTTTGTCAAGCAGTCTGGTGGGCAAGGCACTCTACATGTTGTGGAAGGTCCAGCAGAGCAGAGGCCTGAGTTTCATTTAAACCACCCAACTCCCAGATAAGTCTGCTGATCCCTGGGCTATGGGTCAGTTCATGATGTGCTTATGTTAATCATGTGTATTTTAACCTGGAATGTCATCTTGGACATGAAGAACATTCCCAAGGAAAGTTTCAACAACTGGTGCATCATTCTTCAACATTTCATTACCCAGAAAAAAAATATAACCCAATTCCTGAGCCACTCTGTGATTTGTCTTACAGACATTAAGAACTGCTGATGTCAGGATGTCACTGCACAGAGTGAGGGCCTTTTCCTTGAAGGGATAAGGTCATGGGAAGGCAAAGTCATGCCCCTTGTCATGCCCCATGCCAAGGTGGTGGCAGAAGGCAACCTGCACCTGTGTTTCCCAGACCACTAGACTGTATGGCTAATCCATCAGGCTGTAATTCCATTCAGCACTTTCCAGCAATGTTGATGTGTATTTGGGGTTTGTGAAAAAAATATTCACTTTGCATTTAAGGAAATTACTTCAGTGTCTATTGTCCCATGTATGAGGCAGTCTGGTCACTTGAAATGTCTTACAGCTGACAGAGACCTCAGTCTGGCTTTTGGACAAGAAACCCTTGTGGGCAAGTACTTAGCAACTGATGCACTATAAGATGCAACAGTTTCTTTTAAGATACTGATTTAATTAGAATTAAATGACATTCAGCACAAGGAACATTTACTTCTTGATCATCAAATGTAACACCCACACAATAATACAGCTGTTGTTTTCAACCTCTTCCACTCAGACATGTTTCTAAAATGTGTCCATTTGTTATAATGAAGCACTGCATTGGCAGCTGTGTTTCTCCTGTGATTAGTTTGGTCTGCTTCAAGCTCCGTGAATTTGCTTTACATTATCAGGGCTAGCCTCTATCTCTTTCAGCCTGCACTGAAGGAACCCCTGCACACAACATTTGTCTGTCACAAACCTCTGACACTTCAACAATAGGAGGGGTTTGAAATCCTTATTGAAACTTGACCCTGACCTTCCTCAGTGGATTTGAGCAGAATCAAAGAGATAGTGACAAATGAAAACCATAATGCTTGACTGTGACCTGTAAACAGAGCCTTCAGGGAAACCTCTGCTTAGGAGGGCTGGTTGGTGCTGAGCTGCTCATCTGCTGTCCCGTCCTTGCAGACAGCTCAGTTCACATCTCCTGGTTGGCACACACAATGCACACACCTCTCTTGTCCCCCACTACTGAACTGGCACAGTTGTTTACCTGCCCTACATGTCACTATTATTGTCTTCAAATGGGTAGAGGTTTCTTAAAATCTTCTTACATAGGGAGCCTGGAAGAAACTGGTGGGAGGGAGCACTTTGGGATTCAGCCTTCTGTGAGTAATGTCAAAGCATCCCTTCCAATAGGTGTGCTGACTGAGGGACCATCCAAGTCACACAAATCTTCTGAGCTTCAGTCTGCCCAGCAGCAGAGCAACTGTCACTGTACAAAAACTGGCAATTCGTGGATGCAAAGTAAATGTCATATTGGATTTAAAGCCTCCTCTGAACTTCATTGCACTTGAATATCTACTTAAAAGGTTCCAATTTTTATTCTTTTCTGCAACATTAGCTTTGTCTTTCAGCCTCACTGGAAATCATCTGGCCTCTCTTTGAATGAGTGGATTCTGAGCGGCCAATTCATTACTGCACTATAGGGAAAAATTATCTCAGACTCTCTGCCAAGCATGCTGATAGCCAGCTGATGCAGAATTGTAAGCATCAGTGGAGCGATCATTTCTTGGTATTTGTCAGATTGTATGTATCAATAAGGTTATTTATTTTAATAAGTGCTGGCAGCATCTGTAACCTCTTCAGAGAACAATACCAGAAATTTGTTGACAAAGTCATACAGATCGACATACCACATACTCTTTTTCTTTTTGGGTTTTTTTTAGGGGGTTTATTCATGTCTATTAGTAATATATTTATTCATGGGCATAAGAGCATTTGTACAGGTCCATCTACTCCATTGTCCTGTCCATAGAGCAGACTGTCCAGACATGGCCATATGTCTGTTTAATTGAAACTGGTGAATTTTCACACCTTGTATAAACTCCTTTTAACCCTCTAATAGCTTTTGCCTCTACATATCTGGTTTCAGTAAATTATGTATTTGGTGAAAAAAAATCATTTGTGTTATACTGCTGCCTGATAATCTCATTGAAAAACTTTTAGAATTTGTGTTAAGAGAAACAATAAAGAAATGTTCTTTAATCGATTCTGTGTCATAGCCTTTACTTTATGATCTAATGTCTTGTGCCTCTCTCAGACTTTTCTAGCCCAACCTATTTAATTTCTTCATTGAGAGACTGACTTGAGCTGTTGATCATCTTCATTTCCCTTCTCTTCTTTTCATTCTACCATATACTGAGAACTAGGACCAAAATTGTATTCAACATTCAATATGTAGACATACTATGAACTTATACACAGCATAATAAGTTTTTCTGGTTTGTTCTCCACTCCTTTCATAATAATTCCTAACACCTCTTTTGGTGTAACTAATTTCTGACCTGCAGCAATCATCTTCACCTTGCTATTATATCTTTTTTCCATTTGATTTATAAATACAAATCTCTTTTGTACTCCATCAGTAACCTTTCCATTTTAAAGATGGACTTTTTGTTTTTAACCTTTTGTTCCTGTCCTTTAACAATCTTCAATCTGAAAAGAAACTTTCCTCTTATAACAATTTACAGAATCTTTGGTGAGGAAACTTGCTAAAACCTATTCAGAAATCAACATATAACATCTCCTTACTGACTCCTTGCACATTATTCTTATTAGGACAATAAATTTTCACTTTGGACAATTTTGAAATTTGGAAAATTCTGATTCTTCCCAATTTCATCATATTTATCCAAGAGTCTAGAGATGCTGTCAGCATGAACCCGTGCCAGGGGAGGTTTAGGTTGGGTATTAGGAAAAGATTCTTCATCCAGAGGGTGGTTGGGCACTGGAACAGGCTTCCCAGGGAAGTGGCTGTGGCACCAAGCCTGACAGGGTTCAGGGAGTTGTAGGAGACCAGAGGAACAGCTGACTGCTCAAAACAGGCAGGTGGGAAAGTGATGGGGGAACAGGCATAGCTCTGGGGAGGGCTCTGGGTAACCAAAACCAATAAAAGGATGGAGAGATGTGTGCCACATGGTATACCCTGCTACCCTGGATCTAAAAGCTGCTGAGACCATGCTGGGTACAAGGGTGGTGACTATCTACTTCTCTCTCTCCTTTTTCTTTCTCTTTTTTTTTCTCCCACCTTCTTCTCCTCAAAATATATTGTAAGCCAGACCAAAACAAATCCAGTCAATGCCTTGCTAAGTGCCTTGTTCTGCTTGGATGTTTTGAAGCTTGCTAAGTGAAAGTTTGCCAAGTGCCTTATTCTATCTGAATGTTCTAACGTTTGCAAGTAAAAGCTGTTTGTTATTGAACCTCCTGAGAGTTTTGTTGTTTTTCCTGCACACTGCCCAGAGTATCTCAAACTACCTTCCCCTAAACCTGCTGAGTGGGCCAGGGCTTCACAGAATCATTTGGACAACACACTCAGGCACATGTTGTGATTCTTGAGGCTGTCCTGTGCAGGGCCAGGGGTTGGACTCAATGATCCTTGTGGGCCCCTTCCAGCTCAGGATATTCTATGATTCTGTGATTCCAGTGTTCTTGGCAGAGAAAACATGAAAGCCACAATCCTCAACACTTCGTTTCACTTGATATTTTTCAAAATTTGTCATCATGTTTGGAACCTTCTGTTCTCCTTGTAACAAGACTGGTCTAAGAGAGATACACACAACAGAAAGAATGCCTTGGGATTTTTGGATCTGAATTCTTTGAGAATACAGGGAAGAATGGTATCTAGTCCTGTTTGCCTATCGTTATTCCTTCTAAATTTTTTTCTAAGACTTTGACTACTCTACTTCACAATATCTCTCCTGACCCAAGAGAGAAATTTCTTTTCTACTTCTTTCACAAGGAATTTAAATGGTTAACATCTGTAATCTTGATGTCAGTGTGATAATACATTATACATTGTATTGTTTGCCAATTTAATATTTGAATCTCGTTAATCACAACACAGCCTTTTCCTAGGAAGATTTTAAAAAAATAACAGAGCAATCGAAAAGTAATAATTGCCTCAGTTTTATCAAATGCATACTTCATCCCAGAAGCTTAAGTGACATGAGCAGGATGACAGCTCCCCAGATTTAACTAGGTTGTAGCAGTTTGAGATCTGTCTAATTGATAGACTCTAAAGTATAAGACAACACTGCTCATTTTTCTCACTGAAGGTTTTATAACTGGGGTCCATATTGCTTTTGAGCATCAGATTGATGTGAAAACAAAAGTCATGTGGGAGAATGATATGGGTTATTGACTGCACTGCAGTGAATATGAATGAAGGCAGAAAGGACTGCATTAGTGTTTACACACAGCTGAGCTAAACAAGGATGCCAAATGCTCCCCACTAAGAAGTATTTGAGCCATGATCTCTAACTAGCAATTTTCATTTTAGACAGCGTACTCTTTTTCAGTTTAACACAGGTCACTGCTGTGGGCAAGACTTCTTTCTTTCCTGCTCATTTTACAAGTTGTTTAAATACCTGAAAACAGTTGAACTGCAGGAGAAAAGCATTGAGATAAAAAAGTACCTGGAAAAAGTTGTGTGAAACAGCTGCTTTTGGTACTTTGAGACTGAAAAACAGTTTCCTCCATGTGGGATTTTCCTCCTGCTGCAAAATCCCTATCACAAGTATTACTAGGTTTCTCAGTTCATTGTCAAGTGAACAGCACCTGCTTCCTAGGCAAGGGGTAAGAAGTGATACCAGGAAGGTCTCCTTGCCTGTGTAGAGCAGAAGAGGTTTTGCTACAGGTTTTGTCCAGAGAACAAGTGCAAACTTGTGCCTTAAGATACAAAAAGTATATATTGCTTTTGTTTTTCTAAACATTTCTTTTTTCAGTGTGTAAGAACAATGACAACATGATACTGGTACAAGTAAGCAGAATTACAAGAAACAAGTGAGTTGTAAGTTAAATAATGAGAATGGTTTATGCAATGATGTCATAAAACTGGAGATTGTGGATTATGAGAACATCAGAGTCTTGACTCTATTTTGACAAAAGGGATATGGGGCAATGAAAGGCTTGTGCATGCAAGTAAAAGGTTGTTTCTAAGGAGGTTTCTGGGGAAACAGTGACAGAAGAAGAGGAGCCAAAATGGATACTCCTGATACCTGTAAGGGGTCAAGTAACAGGCCAGGTAAAACCCTCCACAGGTCTGAGTTCCTACTGGTTTATGACACATAAAGAATTAAGCAGGGACATATCCATTGCTTCTCTAAAATATGCCATGCCCATGACAAGGATGTTGCAGCCCAGTCTAGGGACTGACTTACTGATACGAAGGAATTAACATGTCAAACAAAACCATTCTCCTTTGGCCTCAGACTTATTTTGTTATAGAGATCAAGACCTAATAAGTCATATCTGGGAAGTTTCACTCTTCTACTGCTGTTCTTTGCTTTATGTTGATGTATTTTTGGTCTGGGGAAGCACATGAAAACCAGAAAGTAATTTCACAGAGTCCTACAGAATCATAGATTTGTTGAGTGGACATTAGATGCTATCAGAAAATAAATTTGATGACACTTTTTGTGGAATATCATATTTGTTATTTAGCAAATTTATGAGGCAAAAAATGTTTCCAGAAAGCTCAGAGCACAGCTGTAGCAATAGTAATATATTTTATAACTTCTTTTTTTTACTTTAGTTTGCAGTGTAGAGTGCCCTTCTGGCAGAAAAGTAATAAAGTATATTTATAGATGTGACACTTGGACATAGTGAAATAGAATACAAACATAAATATCTCTCAAGATTGGACATGATAATTTGTTTCATAGTCAATATAAATGTAGTTTGTTGCTCCTATCTGTTCTAACTGTAGATAAGAAAATACCATAGATGAAACCTTTTTGAATTTGTGAATGATGCCTTTTCATATAAAAATGCTATGATGAATATAAGCCTTTCATTGGGAAGGTGGAATTTCCTATTTGGATAACATTACAGAATTATGAAACTGCCCACAAGCCTCATTTCATCATTCTCTGAACAAAGGCTTTTAATTTAATTCAAAAGTTTTGGATTTGAAGGTGAATTTTCTATTCTAAATCATAAGCAAAATCTCTAATATCAAATTATTTTAGTGATGAATCATTTAAACATTTTGATGAAAAGGATGGATTGTCTGCTCTTGAGAAGTATCATAATTTGGATTTTTTTCTCTGTGTCAGAAGAAATAATCAATTCTTATATTGTCTGTGTTTTTAAACTCACATTTGACAAGCTTAGGATAAAATATGTATTGTTCAACTTCAGGAAAAGCCAACTGAGGCACTCTGAATTGCACAGGGTACCTGACAGTTACCAGGACAATATGCTTTCAAAGGTGTATCTTCCTGATTGTAATATATTCAGGCTACCCACGCTTTGTAATTTTTCCCAAGGAGATTCCTTGGATATATATATGCAAACCCAACCTTCACTGAAACCAATGACTTTTGGAGAGGTCTAGAAATAGATTTGCAAATTTAAATCAGTATCCTTCTTTCTAAGCCCTGAGCCTAAAACAAGTACATCTAAAGCAACCATGGCAGTGGCATGGCAGTAGGGTTTGAGCATCTATGAATTAGAAGCACTGGTATATGGTTATCAGGCTCATTGCAGAATGTTTAATGGAGAAGATTAACTGGGAAATTAGTTCGTGGTATGGATTGGCAATGATCCAGCAGGTAGGAGTGAGCCTGGGCTTAACCTTCTACTAAGCAGCATAAGAGAACTGAAGGTAGGCATTATCTGAAATCAAAGAAACTATGGTTCATGTGGTGTTTCTTTTCTTCCTGGCATGATATCTTGAGGGAACTGAGTCTGACGTGAATGTCGTGTTCCTAATGACCTAGGAAAAGGGTTAAGAAAGTAAAGGGAAAAGTCTTCATTGTCATTTATGGCTAAGATGAATCTATAATACAGACACAAACAAGTAAGAAACACAAACATTAGCGGGAAGAACTTGTGGAGAAAAAGGGAGAGGGATGCAGAGTGAGATATCTGTGTGTCCCGTGTGCAGCAAGTGCTTGACCAACTCAGAGCAGAAGTGCTGGGGCTGAAGAGCTCCTGACTGCTGCACTTCTAAGGAAGCCCCGACGAAACAGCTGTCTCCACAGACATCCTGGCCTCACTGCTAAGGGGATCTTATCCTGCCAAAGACAGTGCAAGTCTGCAAGGCCCTGCAGGGAGCCCTTCGTTTGCTTTTTAAATACCCATATCCTCAAACAGAAGTATTGTGTTCGTTGTCTTCCAGATTCCCAAAACATGCTTATGAGACACAGCTTCTCCATAAATTCACCTTCTGATGTAGAGTTCACTGTAGTAACTTTTGGCATTAGGCCAACATCTGAACTCTTTGACTGAAATTAGAAATTAAGCAGTTGTCATGCTTTAACCCCAACTGCCAATTCAGCTCCACACAGCCACTCGCTCACTCCACCACGGTGAGATAGGGTAAAAGTGAGAAAATTCATGGGTTGAGATAAAGACAGTTTAATAAGAAAGTAAAAGCTTTGCACAAGCAAAGCAAAACAAGGAATTCATTCACTGCTTCCCATGGGCAGGCAGTGTTCAGCCATCCCCAGAAAAGCAGGGCTCCATCATGTGTAATGGTGATTTGGGATAACAAATGCCCTAGCTCTGAACATCCTCTCTGTCCTTCTTCTTCCCCCAGCTCCACAGGCTGACCATGACACCATATGATGTGGGATGTCCCTGTCATCAGTAGGGATCAGCTATCCCAGCTGTAGTCCCCTCCCAACTCCCTGTGCATCCCTAGCCCTCTCACTGGTGGGCTGAGGTGAGAAGCAGCAAAGGTCTTGACTGTGCAAGCAATGCTCAGCAACAACACTAACTCCCTGTGCACCCCTAGCCCTCTCACTGGTGGGTTGAAGTGAGAAGCAGCAAAGGTCTTGACTCTGTGCAAGCAATGCTCAGCAACAACAAAACCATCTCTATATTATCAACCCTATTTTCAGTGCACATCCAAAACACAGCCCTATACTAGCTACTATGAAGAAAATTAAGTCTACTCCAACCAAAGTCAGCACAGCAGGGGAGCTCTGTGTGGCTCCAAAGTGCAAATTAGAGACCTTGAGCTGAACCAGACGAAGAGGGAAGGAGGGAGCAGCCTGCCATAGGAGGTCCCTGCAGCCATGGGGTGAGATGACCCTGCTGAGCTGTTACCAGGCTCGTACCTGATACAGCTCTTCACCCTTGCTGCTGCCTGGCTCAGCCTGAGGCATGATGATGAGCTAAAACACATGTGAAATTTAGCTGAATGAGCTGATGCTAAACAGTACGAAATGTCAGTTCTCAGCAAGGGTAATAACACTGCTGGGACATAAATCATCTGTTGGGACATAGCCAGACAGCAGCAAATTGCAGGCCTAATAAAAGAAAATATCCATGATATATGGTAGGTGTGATTAAGTTTCAGGGCAAATATCTGCCAGATATCACTGTGAGAATTGTAACATAGAGAACAGGGTAGAGCAGAGCCAGTGTGAGCCACGGAGGAGAGTGTGACTGGCAACGCTGAGGTGCATTTTAATCAGTGAGCCACTACTAATCTTCACTTCACTAAAGGAAAGAGCCAGCTGAGGTTGCTGAGGGTGGCTCTGAAGAGGCACAGATTTGGGAAGACAAAATTGCTTGGCTTCCTGCATCATAGGCTGTGATTCAAAGAGGCAGAGATACTGGCAGAAGTTATCATTGTAAACCCAGCAGCAGCAGCAGCAGCAGGTGGGAACACTATGAGCACGATGTTTTCCACACACAGTGCTTCATCTTGTGATTTACTCACCCCCTGGAAAGCCCAACATCATCCTAATCTGCAACCATTGTTGTATAAATAAATACTTGTCTGAATTACTCCCTTCTCTGCAAGGATAGGTTAATGGTGGGCCAGCATGAGCTTCATGCCTGCTCACTTACAGAAAGAACTTTCCCTGGCCTGGCCCCATGGCTGGCAAGCTGCTCTTCTCCTGACTGGGTGCTCCATGTGTCCCATGCTCCTTCCCCTAAAAGTTACTCACAGTCTTCTCTAGGAGCTTCTACTACACACTGTCCCCTGTCGCTGCAGCTTATGGGCAGGCACCCAAGGAACCCCAGGACCTGGGAACCTCTTTGGGGATGGAGCAGTGTGAGATGGAGCACTGGGAGGGAAGAGTAAAGACTTTCATTCATCCACAGCAAAGACCAAAACCCCTTGGAGACAGTGGCGGAGGAGGGAGCATGATGTGGACTCCCATCCAAAGCTGTGGGAACAGTGAGAAACAGCATTTTGGCAGCAATATAAACCCCCAGAAGGATGAGCACAGCTCCAAGTGCTTCTGCAAAATGTTCCACCTAGAGCTCTGTGCATAGGGATGACCGTGTGAGAAACACCTGGTGTGTCAACCCAAGATCTAACCTCCAAGCCAAAGCCTTGACAGACATATGAATGGTATTCTGTCACCAGGGAAAACAAACCTGTACCTGATGTGGGTCTGGTGTCAGGTCCAAAGCTGGACAGGTTTCTAGAGGCTACAGGAGCTGCCTTGGTCACACACTGAATCTTGGCACGTAGGCATAAATTCTGGAAATGAGAGTTATACTGACCCCCAAGAAAATATCACATTCACAAGAACAAGTGATGAGTAACTTAGACAAAGCAACTAATACCCATCAGCTATTTTTCAGCATCATTGATTTGAAAACTTCTGTGGTACGGCAGGATTTTTTTTGATTAAGCAGAAAATAAATGCATCAGATTAATAGCTAACAGGCTTGTGCTTCAGAAAATAACAGACTATTTTTATTTAGGCATAATGGGAGATTTTAAAAATAATCTAAAATTGCAGTATGATGCAGTGAGTTACTTCTTTATTTAGGCATAATGGGAGATTTAAAAAATAATCTAATATTGCAGTATGATGCAGTGAGTTACTTCAGTGAAGTGCTGATGTAACAAGTTACTTTTGCTGTTACATAAACACCGAGAATAATCTTTTCTGGGGGGTACTATGCCCAGCCTCAGTAAACAAATGCACACTAATTTCCATCTGACAATTACATGTGCTGACCACGGAATGCAGAAATACTTTGCAATGCAAATTCCATTCCAGTAGGGGATTTCACCTGAGATAATCAAATCTGCATATGTTGATAGATGAATGTCTGACATACTCAACTTTATAAATCTGATTAAGCCTATTTTTAAGAAATATTTTCAGAATTATTCAGTAGCACAACCTACAGCCACTATTTCCTGGGTACTTTTAAAACATGAGACAGTTCCATCACTTTCAAATTTGGAAATTGCATATGCAATTAGAGATTAGACAAACACTGGTGGGAAGGAAAGGAAAGGGAAAGGAAAGGAAAGGAAAGGAAAGGAAAGGAAAGGAAAGGAAAGGAAAGGAAAGGAAAGGAAAGGAAAGGAAAGGAAAGGAAAGGAAAGGAAAGGAATTTGCGAAGAATTATATTATAGGAAAGGAAAGGAAAGGAAAGGAAAGGAAAGGAAAGGAAAGGAAAGGAAAGGAAAGGAAAGGAAAGGAAAGGAAAGGAAAGGAAAGGAAAGGAAAGGAAAGGAAAGGAAAGGAAAGGAAAGGAAAGGAAAGGAAAGGAAAGGAAAGGAAAGGAAAGGAAAGGAAAGGAAAGGAAAGGAAAGGAAAGGAAAGGAAAGGAAAGGAAAGGAAAGGAAAGGAAAGGAAAGGAAAGGAAAGGAAAGGAAAGGAAAGGAAAGGAAAGGAAAGGAAAGGAAAGGAAAGGAAAGGAAAGGAAAGGAAAGGAAAGGAAAGGAAAGGAAAGGAAAGGAAAGGAAAGGAAAGGAAAGGAAAGGAAAGGAAAGGAAAGGAAAGGAAAGGAAAGGAAAGGAAAGGAAAGGAAAGGAAAGGAAAGGAAAGGAAAGGAAAGGAAAGGAAAGGAAAGGAAAGGAAAGGAAAGGAAAGGAAAGGAAAGGAAAGGAAAGGAAAGGAAAGGAAAGGAAAGGAAAGGAAAGGAAAGGAAAGGAAAGGAAAGGAAAGGAAAGGAAAGGAAAGGAAAGGAAAGGAAAGGAAAGGAAAGGAAAGGAAAGGAAAGGAAAGGAAAGGAAAGGAAAGGAAAGGAAAGGAAAGGAAAGGAAAGGAAAGGAAAGGAAAGGAAAGGAAAGGAAAGGAAAGGAAAGGAAAGGAAAGGAAAGGAAAGGAAAGGAAAGGAAAGGAAAGGAAAGGAAAGGAAAGGAAAGGAAAGGAAAGGAAAGGAAAGGAAAGGAAAGGAAAGGAAAGGAAAGGAAAGGAAAGGAAAGGAAAGGAAAGGAAAGGAAAGGAAAGGAAAGGAAAGGAAAGGAAAGGAAAGGAATTTGCGAAGAATTATTTGGTTTACTTTTTCTAACAATTTCTGTAACCTAGCTACAGAATATTTTATTTCTGGTGTGTGCTTTCTTTCTCTGTTGAAAATATTTGCCAACATCTGTGGCACATAAAAGAAATCTCAGGACATGAGCTAGCAGAAATTTTCCAAATAAGAGTCCTTTGAAATGTACATATAGCTTATTTTAATCATATAACTTGCACTTTGAGGTAGGTGTTCTCCAGTATTAACACCCTTTTTATATTCAGGTAATGGTATTCAGATAACAACCACTTGCTTCTGTTGTGGTGGTTTTTTAAAGCACTTTAAATTGTCACAGCATTTTGATTCGGTGATTTAAGAATTTGTAGATTCTCGGAAATTACTAGCACAGGAAAG
>NW_008662660.1:25395-102560 GCF_000695815.1 Acanthisitta chloris
CACAAATAAGTATAGTTGAAATACAACCTGGAAAAAATGGATAAAGTAAAACCATAAAGGCAAGAAAATTGGTATGTGGAGAAATAAATCCTGTATTTAATATAGAAAGCATTTATCTGGTTTTGGCTGTTACACAGTCTATTTGTCATGGTGGATAGATTATAAATGTGTTGTGTCAGCATGCTGATTTGGAACTAAATGTGACAATTTACATCGTGGCACGTGCAAAAACATTTTAAAGATGTATACTGACCTTGAGTAGACTCAGAAATATGCTGAAATAACCACATGGCCTTATAGTGACTTTATGACTTGTTTCTGCAGGCACACAGGGGCTGGAAAGGCTTCAGCAGAACTCAGAGACACTCAAGCATGAAACTGCTGAAACAACTTTGACTCATAAGATGTGGGAGTCACAGATTGCATTTTCTCAATATTTCTGTTATTCTCTCATGTTGTGACAAGTGAACCTTAATCTGTTAAAAAAAATAAATCTGTGGTTGGCTTGCTCCCACCTTTCTGTGGCATCATGATATAGGTCTTTCTGTTCTGAGTGCTAGACAATTTCTTGAGTAAACATGCAATACTGTAGAAAAAAAGTAAGTAAAGTAAGTAAATCAGAGGGTTTAATCTTAAATCAGGGGATATTTTGCCTTTTATGTTGTTGTAGTGGGCTTTCCACCACATGTCATCATCCATGAAAATTAAAGACAAGTTTAATACTGCCAGGGTTTGAAAATGGCTTTCTGTCAAAGAAAGATTAAGAAACAAAAGAAAAACCCAAAGAGAACACAAGCAGGATATAATAATTATTTAAATCTCTGCCCTTTCTATATGCCTCGTTTGAATTACTTCTGAGAGGGATTAGGTTTTTGAGAGAAAATTGACCTTCAAAAGGGACTGAAGTCCTTTATCTCCCAAACTATTATTGAGCTCTACCTCAGACTGTCATAGATCCAACAGCTTATGGCAACAGGCAAAATTCATTTTAAAGGTGCAAACTCTGCTTGGTGTAATCTGCTTGGTTTGGAAGTAATCAGATCATGTCTGTTTATAGACAAACCTTATGAAAGTTTTAAAAAGAAACCAGTTATCACAAGCCATTCAAGGAGCTGTGATGCTAGAGGGCAATTATTGAAAGCTCCTAAATCTAGTTATTTCTGCTCATACACCTGTGTCTTCTCTCTCTCTCTCCAGTACCACACACTTCAAACACCCTCTCTCCCACAGAAGTGCTGGTCCCCTCCACCTCACCCCTGCAGGAACAATCCAGGTGTCATCACAGGCACTGAGGCTGCTCCTGCTCTCCCCTCTGCAGAGTGCCTCTCTCTTGCTTGCAGAGGGGAGACTAGGAAACTGGATGAGCATTGTCAGTGTGACAAAAGAGATGGAGACAGTATTTTTTCTTCAGTGTGAAGGAACATATCACCACTATTTTCCATGGAAGAGAGTTTCCAGGGCCCTTCTGACAGGGCTCAAGATGCTCTCTTCTCATTCAAGTGGCAGAAGTTATGGGCTGGTGTTACTCAAACCACCAGCTCCTACTTATACAGCCTGCAGGATGTAAAGCTGGAAATTGCCCAGAGCTCTCAGGAAATTATCTGATATATTTAGAGCTATAACTTTCTTCTCTTCAATTATTTTCTGAGAAGTGATTTTCAACTACAGCATTTGAATAGAAACTTGGCATCAGATTAGTTCTTGAGCAGAATCTATAGTGTTTAATAGCCCATTCCCTCTCACAGTCAATAGACTTTCTTCTTTAAAACCTCAAGGAAACAATTGTTGCAGCCGAATTTGGTGAGGTATTTGCTAATGTCTTGCCAATTAACAATTATATTGACTGGAGAATACACCCAACTTCTCTGTGTATTACAATCACATTAAAAAAGACACGAGGAGGTAACTAAATGAAACATTGTTTAAAGAAACCTAATATAAATCTATCAATAGAAACATATTTCAAGCATTTCAAGGACTACATTTATCTCATTGACATGAAGTGGTAGTTAGATAAAGAGACTAAACATTTCCTTTAGAACATTTTCTAATCTTTAGGATTTGAATGCTTTAGAAAAAAGTATATACTGAAAAGCTATTTAAAGTAAAGACTAGATTTCTTTAAGGAGAAGAAAATCAGAAAATCAGAGGTGAAGAAGATCAATTTTTAAAACATAGTTTATACTGGTTTTAAAGCCTCCCCAACTTTTCTCTCTATCAAAAAAAAAGAGATAATATATTCTTTTTGTTGTCAATTATTTTTGTAGCCAAGTGATATTTGTTTTCTTGGGGTAAAGCTTCATCCATTGCAGTGATGGCTCCTTACTGATGTAAGAAAGCTGTCCGTTCCCATAAGACAGCTGCTGCCTGCTTGACATTTTAGAAAGCAGTTCATGGCTGATGGTCTGCCACAGCAGGCAGCCTGTGCTGTACAGCACCCCTGGCAACCCTGGTGCACCCAGGAGGAGACAGGACAAAGGTGCGCAAGGAGGTGATGGAGTCACTATCCCTAGAAGTGTTTCAGAGGCATCTGGATCTGGTGCTGGAATATATGGTTTAAGGGTTACACCAGAGTGCCAGGTTAATGAGAGGACTTGATCTTAAAGGTCCTTGTTTTACTTTACTTGTGTGTGCAACTTTTGTTTTCTCTATTAAACTGTCTTTATCTCAACCATGAGTATTTCTATCTTTTACCCTTACGATTCTCTCTCCCATCCTGTTGGTGGGGGAGTGTGTGAGTGGCTGTGTGGTGCTTGGTGGTTGGCTGGGGTTAAACCACAGCAGGGTTCATCAGGCATTTGGGCACCCTGGTCTGGAAACTGGCACTCTGTGTGAAGCTGGTTGACAGTGCTAGAATAGAAATGCTTTCTTTTCCTTCTATTCAGAAGGTCAAATCTCATAATTTTTCAAGGATTGTCTTGGCACTGACAAAAAGATCTGCAAAACCTTCCTGCCCACCTCCCCTCCCCAGCAACCATCTTTGCATTGAAAAGCTCTCAATGTCACTAAACCCAGAGTGGGAAAAGTTGGGGAGCAGTGAAACATGAGTGCTTAAAACCATTTTTAGTCAGATCTCTGTTTTTCAGAGAGATCATTACAGACTAGTCACCTTAACTAATATGAATGCAACACTCATTTTTGCTTCTGCTAATGAATTTTGGAGTTTCAGCATGCCACTGAATCAGGGTAAACTAAGTCTGCTGTCAGGAGCAGTAAGTATTTCCATCCAACAGTTAGGGGCTGTTTCCACAAACAGAGGCTGTAAAGACTGTAGGGAATTAAATTTTCACTCAAGTGCTGTACATTTACAATCACTTTGAATTCTTTTGTCATAATGGGAACATGTAAGAAGAAAATATTCTTTCCTAATACAAATCATTTCACATACTTTCAGAGGGAGACTTGGAACATTAAAATTTTTTTGTTATTCCACTCAGGGTATATTTTTTCACAGTATGTAATGCTGTTCCTGTGCATTTTCCATTTATCTAATAATATAAAAAAGTAACATTTGAAGCTTGGCAAACAGATCAATGTGGACCATCACGTGTACCATCATCTTGATAAACAGATATTTTTGCAAGAGCTGAAATATGGATGTTTTGTCTAGCAGAAAATCTGGCATTCAGCCTAAGGAGCCTTCCTTGTTTGACATACTCTGTAGCTCCTAGCACTCAGAGAGACTGATATGATCACAGGAAGGGTTTTTTTGGATGCAGCTGAGACCAAAGTGCAGCCCATTTACAAAAGATGATAACTCCCAGCAGGTTTTCATTTCTTACTAGGAGATGAATTAGCTCAAGAGGCTGCAGAGACATTTCCAGGTTCAATCAGAGCTGCTAACAGGACTGCCTTAGACAGAAGGGTCTGTGCTGCAAACCTGTATCAATACAATAAATAGAAAACAGAGGAGGTGATCCAGAAAGTTACAGCAATAGCTCAGTGTTAGAAGCAGTTGTTGAAAAGAAAAGGGCAAAGTATTTCTATTGGATATTTGGTTGTCTGGAGCCAGAAAGGAATGAGATTAATCACAGTTTACTTTTTTGAGTGTAACATGGGGACAAACAAAAGAAATCTCTGTGAAGTTTAATTTTCATAAGCAACTCCTAAGGAAAACCAAATGTTTAAGAAAGAAACAATAAAAGTGTATGAACATGATGTTACTATTTGTGAGGGAAGGGATATTACTCTTTTCTATATTCCCTGAAGTCTCACAAATTACTGTCATTTACTTATTTTTAAATTACCCTAAAGCCTTCTCACCTCTCTATCTATATCTCAAGTCTGTAAAACTGGGACCAGAGCTCTTTCTCAAAAATCTGTGAAGAACTTGCAGGTCTGCAGATAAAGAGGCTACACGAATCCCAAGTGTAATTTTTATGGGCTGTGACAACTTGATGGTCTCTAAGGGCCTCCCACTGGTCAAACAACAGAACTACATTAGCACCCTCTAAAATAAACCTTTCGCTTTGGAGTTAGGTGTGTGACCGCTCACATCAGAGGAGGAGGGTTCAGATGGGACCCGGACCTGACATGGGATATCTCTTTTCATGCTGTTATTATATTCTTTTGTTCTGCTCCCATTTCCACATCACTCTTCTGAACTTCAGTGTGTCTTCTTTCTCCTGCTCATGAGGAAGAGCTTTTGTGTAGCAGTCAAGCTTGAGTCAGTATCCTTGTATCAGCCTACACGGGGCAATACAGCAATGCTGTGTCCCTGCACTGTGGGGTCCAGGCATTTCCTAGCTGCACCACAACTGGCCTGAGCAGTCTTGATGGTTGTCAGTGTTCAGGCAGCATAAAAATCTTGCTGCCCTTGCAAAAGGTGACGTTTCCAGCCTTCTTAGAAAGTCACTGGAAGACCTTGTCTGCCTAGTATCAGCATCAGGATGTTGCTGCATGGTATGGTGGAATTATGGTGAAGGTAGCCAGGCCTTAGGAGTGTCCTCTGAACACTCTTCTCCCTAAGGCACAGGCTGCAGACAGTCTTTTTTCCCAGGCTATGCAGAGCTCTCCCTGCCAAGTGAAAAAAAATGGCAAATTTGGCCTCAAACCTGCCTGTCCCAGGATGCAGTGACACAGCTCACTGAAAGGAGAGTAACTCTCCTAAGAGTGGCTACCAAAATAATCATTTAACAGCTAAGAATATGCCTAAGGCTTTACAAATATAGTAAGTTTAGCACACATCCCAGCCCCAGGCTGTTGAGATTCAGTTGCCTGTGTCCACTTTTCCCACTCAGTCCAGAGCCACAATGCTTCCTGGCTCATCCCTTGGGTCAGCTCTTGCACACAGCATGGGTGAAGTTTGTACAGGTAGCTGCTCTCCGTGAGGAACAGCTCTCAAAATCACTTACCTACTGCACTAAGCCTAGAGTCCCACCCTGCTTTGGACAAGGCAAGCAGGCAAGTCCTGCCCACCCTAACACTGCACTTCAGGTTGCTGTTCTTGGTGGGACCTCAGCTGCCCATTGCCATCTTCTGAGTGATGCCCAAGGGCTGACAGCAGGATCACGGATACAACAGAGATGGAGCAGGTGTATCTGGTCAAAGCAATTACATAGGATAGAGCTAGCCCAGCAGAGCCACAGTCAGAAAAGGGTGTAATTCCATTTCCTAGGTTTAGAGAGCTCAAAATTTGCCTCCCCTGGTTTGGAATACAGACACAATGTTCCTCTACAAAGAGAAAGCCCTGACAGCCTAGCCCTGTGGCACTCCATCTGCTGAGCTGTATTTGGTTTTGAGCAGCAGAGGTACCAAAGAGCCAAGAGCATGAGGTGGCTTTTGTCCCTCCTGGGTTCCAGAACATTGTGATCAAAAGCAGTAATTTAGTTAGGCACCAAAGAAAACTCTGTTTTCTCTTTTTTTTCAGATCATCCTTAGCTACTGCATGAAATACACATACCCTGTGTTCACCTTCTCCTGCAACAGACTTCTAACATGGTTCAGGTCCTGACTGTGCCTCCTGCTGTCCAGTGACCATAGAGGAAGCTTAGGGTGATAAACTGAGATCTGCAAGTCCAAAGTGAGACTGAGGAACAGTGAGAGAACAGATGCTCTTGAAGGTCAACACAGATATAAGACAGCCAAAACTGCCTTGGTGACTGAACCAGCTATGGGAAACAAGTTAAATGCTGTAAGTCATCTGCAAATGTGATTGAAAGAGATGGTAATCACAGCAAACACAATCAGCAGTAGACAAGTTCCTGTGTATGCCTTTTAGTAGCAGAAGCATATGTGCTGAATTTCATTACATCACCTAAATTCAAGAAAGAAATAGCTGTTTGTGTGATCCTTAGGCACTGGTAGCTGACTTTAACTTAATCCGACCCACCTGCCCAAGGCCAGATCTATGGTTGCCCTAAATCAGGAAAACTCTATTGCCTTCATACCCCCAAATTCATCCTTAACTTCTGTATCTCTGAGTTTTCCTCTGGTTTGCATCACAAAAGCAATTCAAGCTTAAGCTACCTATAGATAACCCAGTCCCATGCTACAAAGTGACTACATGTCTTTTAACTCATTATAGATACTAATAAAACACCCAGGGTCCTTGACATTTAATATACTGTCGTAATAATGTTGGAAATAATCAAAATGTGGAAATTCATTTCATAGTTTTAGCTCTTGACTGTCTGAGGATAACATTTTATGGCACCTGGTAAAGGGCAGGTGAGATCATGCCTTTCATGTTGCTTGAGAAAAATGCTACAGAATTCTGTGTAGAAAAAGAAGTCTCATATTCTCCTTTCAGACCCATCCCCCTTGTCTATAGTCATCATTCATGTTATGTGTCATTCTGGTTTGTCCCTCAGTATCACAGAGATAGTAAAAGCTAATGTCTCCATGGCAGCCAGCAGTGGTCCTCAGGTAAGAATGGCAGAGACAATCCTGCTTCTTAGAATTATTTTTAAATAGGACTAAAAGAGAGCAAAAGTACTTCAAAGAAGGTCTAAAATTAAAGACACCCAGAATATATTCTCCTAAACAGAGGGAGTTCCTTCCCATGACCCCACAGCCTTGGTTCACAACAGCCTCAGGGCTGGGCAGGGACAGCCTTCTCCAAAACAGTGTGATGCCAGGTAAGGAACATGTCATGGAAATGATACAAGTGGAAAAGTAAGAAGTTATTTAGTAAACCACCTGGGAGGACTCCTGTCTGTCTGAGATGGCAATGCAGCTTGTCCTGGCTGCTTGCAGGTTTACCAGCCAGGAGAGAAAACATAATGGAGCAAAAAGAAATTAAGGTTTCTGCAACGAGGCTTGAATTTTTATCTCTATCTCTTCAACCTAATCAAAAGGCTATTGAATGTAATGGAAAGGCTTTCAGGCTCCCTCTGAACACTGCTTGCAGCCAGCCAGGAGAGAAAACATAATGGAGCAAAAAGAAATTAAGGTTTCTGCAACGAGGCTTGAATTTTTATCTCTATCTCTTCAACCTAATCAAAAGGCTATTGAATGTAATGGAAAGGCTTTCAGGCTCCCTCTGAACAGTGGAAGCTGGAAACACCTCCCAGTGGTGTATTGACCCCTCTTCAGAGTAAAACCAACCTGACCAGACTGCCATGCCAAGGAAGCCTCAGAAAAGAAATTAAGGTTTCTGCAACGAGGCTTGAATTTTTATCTCTATCTCTTCAACCTAATCAAAAGGCTATTGAATGTAATGGAAAGGCTTTCAGGCTCCCTCTGAACAGTGGAAGCTGGAAACACCTCCCAGTGGTGTATTGACCCCTCTTCAGAGTAAAACCAACCTGACCAGACTGCCATGCCAAGGAAGCCTCAGCTCATCTCCCAGGTGGAAAATGGATCCAGGTTTTGCAGGCCAAGATCCCATAGCCAGGCACCAGGAGACTGATGCTGAAATAGCCACACTGTCTCCAGGGACATTAGGCAGACCTTGGGAAAAGGCAGTGGCCAAGGAGCCTACCCCAGGGCTGGTGAATGTTGACCCTTTCTGTGCCTGCCTGGCTTCAGACACAAGGATAAAGCATCTCTTCCAATGAAGAGTTTTACTGCATGTAGCACATTCTGCTAGCATTAATCTTTCAGTCTTCTCACTACCAGTCTAGCTTGAAGGAACTATTACACAGTCTATAAAGTTTAAAAGAATAAGAAAAGCTTAGCTCGCCATTAAATAGATTGAAACAAAACCCACTCAGAGCATCTCTTCTGTAGCAGCCACACAGACTAGACACATAACAACAGTCAGAAATGGAACCAGGGTTGTAACTAAGAAACAAATTTGCAGGAGATAACGCAAATAACAGTACAGTTCCAGCTCCAGCTTTTCCTTTAAAAGAAAAGAAGATACTAGATGGTCCAGCCAGACAATGAAGGTTGCAAGAAAAAAAAATTTTAAAGAACTGTCATTTGTCAAAAATGCATCCTAAATAGCTTTGTTTCATAACAGAGAGTCACAGCAGAGGCATAAAAAAACCTGCCCTTGAGTCCAAAGGGGGTCAAGGTGGTTCTCAAGGTTTCTGTTTCCACCAACAGCCATGATTTTCAGTGTAAGTGCACCTCCCTGCAAGAACAACAAAATTAGACGTTTAACAGTATGAACTCTTCTCAAAGCTCAGCTCTGTTTGTGGGTATCCAAACCCAGCGTTAGGTAAGCTCAGCCACGGACAATGTTGCTCCCATCTCCATTTCCAGGTATGATCACAACTTACCAGGCATTAGCAAAACACAAGAATAACTAGAAAGAATGCTGCCACTTTCTGGCCGGAGTAGACGTGGGAAGAGAGGTGTATGAGAAAGTTTCAGTTGTGAATGAAGCTACTCAGCTGCAACTCTGCTTCTCTGTGCAGAGGGGAGTATTGTAAACTGCCAATCAGGATGAATGCTGGAGAAAAGCCTTTGTGAAATCTGCTGTGTTTTCCATCTTACATTTCAAATTAGAGCTGGACTAATAATTCATTGCAGATCATTTCCTTGATGATTTTATTACTTTCTCCACTCACAAATCATTTGCAAGTAGATTGTGGGTCTCCCTGTTTCTACCCTTCACTAATTTCTTTAAGTACCCTAGGGCAGCAAAATGCAGGTGTAAAGGCCACAGGCAAAACCAGAGCTCCTGTAAAGGCAAGAGCACTGATGAATGCCCAGTACAAGGCTCCCTGCATCACATGGCAGGAAAGCCTATGGCAGAAGATTCCTAGGTGAAGTGTTGTTGAACAGAATACTGATCTGGGATGGGGTGAGGAAAGCACAGCAGAATCACACTGAGAGCTGTTCAAGGAAGAAGCACAAGTGGCAGGGGATGTGTGCAGCTGGCACTTGAGGGGAGCAGCCATGCAATCAGAAAGCAGTGGGGGGTGGATAGGCTCACCACAGCACCCACTAATTCTGCTCTCGGGGATAAATCGCTTGCTGATTTATAATGACATGAACAGTTCATCTCGTGATGGAAAATCTGTCCCTTTTGGTCAGGCGTGTGAGGCTCTGCGAGAGTGTTCTCGTGGTCCATGTGCACGGTGAGCTGTGGGGAACAGCAAGGCTTTGCTCAGATCTCCCCCTCTGCCTGCAGACAGCTGCTCCCTGAAGTCACAGAGGGGCCACTGAGTAGGGTTATCATATGTAGCTGCAGCTTTTTGAGGAGAAATTCTGTCCCAAGGGGAATTGCAGTGAGCCTCAAAGACCTGCACATACTTTTGCTAATGGAAGCAATCCTTAACAACCTTCTTATAAAGTAGTGAAGGGCACAAAACATTTGAAAATGCCAGTGAAAAATCAACCATGTAGTGATGACAGAGCCCTGAGCCTGTAGCTTTTGAAGTGAAGAGCTTGGTATCCCACCGGCTGAAACTTAGCAAGACCATAAGCTGGTGTTTAGGCTGCTGGTCATTTAGGCTTTATTAAAATAGCCAGAAGAAAATAAATATCAAATTAGATGTTTGCCAGTAATCAGAATTTCAGTGCACATCTCTGTGTTCATAACAAAAGTGAATCTTTACACTGACGTCAAACAGCATTAGGTAAATCACAAATCCTTATGAAATTTTGCAAACGAAGTCGTCAGAAGAGAAAAACAACACAAGATGTGCTCTGGCAGACAAAGCCTCTCACTAGACCTCTTGCATGGCAAACGTGGTCACACAGCAAGCAGGATACTGCTGTCAAACATCACTCCCTCCCAGAGATCACCACCAAACAGCAGGGAGGAGAGCCTGCTGCACAGCAGGTGCCACCACAATTGTCAGTGTGGTGGAAGCATTTCTGCAGCAGCTGGCTGGAAGACAGTGTTGCAGGAGTGAGTCTAACACACTGCTTCATCATTTTGACCCACAGTGTTGGGAGCAGTCTGCTGTTAAGCAAAGCAAGTGGAGGTGATTCGTATTTTTCTTTTTAGCATTTTAAATGAAACTATTAGAAAACTTGACTCTTTTTGGATTTCCTCATTCTGTCATTTGAGTAACATTTTAGTAATGTTTTTATAGAGTGTTGATTAAGTTTGAGGACTATGATGTGGATTTCAGCCTCTTTTTCAAAACAAAATCCATGTTGTCAGTCTGACAGCACAAACTTGTATGTGGATGAGAAATATGTTCACACAGTACTGAACAAATGCTCATCCTATAAAGAAAGGATGGGAAATGAATATGAGTTTACAGTGGGACACACTTTTTGCTTCAGTTTCCCTAGTGCTATCAATGGATGCTTGTATAAAGCTCTCTCCTCTTCACTCAGAGTTGTACCAGAGAGTAATGTCTCATTTGAAAAGATGCAAAGGAAAATAATTTTTTCCTCTTAAATTCAGCTGTGGATTTCAATTATTTTAATTGCCTTATGGATTGAGTTCTGAAGTTCCTTTGTGCGGGATGAAAAGGTGTCCCTGTGTGTAGTTCTTCTTTAATCAGTGCTGAAATTTGTTCTTTCTAATAACACTTCCTATTTTTAAAAAGCTTATTTCTGCTGTGCTAAGTCTAGGATAAATTTCAAACTGTTAGTACCCATCTAGAGAGAACAAAACTACTCATTTCATAACAAATCCATTTTTGTTCCTAGTTGTGTTTGTAGTGGAATAGGAAACAGTGCTCCTGTTTTCTACTGAGAGTACTTCAAGCCATCCTTGGTAAAAAAGTACAGATCTGATTCACTGCTACTGTTATTCCAGCTGAGAAACAGCCTACACCGTTAGCATGAAGCTACGTCTACATGGATACATTTTCAATACATTTTCAACTCAAGCCCATTACTACAAACACAGAACAAGATGGTTGCCAAATAACCCTGTTTCTGTGTTAATTGGACTATCACATTAAGCCCACACAGAGAGAGCATTTGAAACAGAGATCGCAAAATGTTTTATCCACTGACTCATTCCAGTCCAGATGAGCTGCTAACGTGGCTAATTGGCCAGTCTGCAACCCAGTGCAGTCTAATAGGGAGATGGAAAGGACATACTGGTGGTGCTTATGGGAAAAAAAGGGGGAAAAAAGCCACTCCTCACATTTCAGCTAATCTATAGCTCTACATTTCAATTATCTATTCCAGTAATAGGATGATTGCTTGAATTCAGTAACGAACCAGAAACCAGGAGCTTAATGTTCTCATCTGCCAGGCAGTTTTTCTGTCTTTTAGACCAACTGACAGTTATAAAAGCATTATAAAATACAGCATGACTTAAAAGATGCAGCTTTCATCTTCCTCAACACTGTTTAATATAGCTTTAGTTAAATACAATTTTCTGAATAGGGGATGTCAAGCTTTATCAGCAAGGGTCCACGACTAAAGAAGCCTTTAGTGAACACCTAGAATTTGACATTTGTTCTTCAGTTTTCTAGTAAATCAAGTATGTTAAAAATGCCTGCATTTTTCAAAGTCCAGTCAGAAGTAGATTTAACTGAATGATACATGTAACATTATAAATTACATTTCCAGCACTTCAGGTAGGAACTCAACAAAATTAAAATAATATATTAAAATTATATATTTATTTCTAATGTACCTGAAAATATGCTGAAATTTCAGAAGATGAATAATTGTTTGGGATTTGGGTTTTTTTAAAGGGCAGTATTGGGAATAAACACAGAGTGATCTTGGATCTTATTTTTGCATTTTTAAATGCATTCAAGGTGTAGCAACCCTTTCGAAATTTTCTATTTTCATTATTTTATCTTAGATGCCTAAATTTCTTTAGCACCAGGCTTTTAAGAGCAGAAGCCCCCCAGAATTTCAATGAGACTGCACACACAGGCTTTTCCCCAGGACAGAGCTGGGCTCAGGGAGTCCAATGCAATGCCAGGTACCTGGTTCCATTGGCTGCCAATGCCAGGAGAAGACCATAATGATGTTAAGAAAGTGCTTCGCTGTAGCTGCAGCTAGCTAAAGACACAGTCCTGACAAGTTTTACATTTGCAGGCATATATTTATTAGGTTAACTGAAAAACTAGACAAGCTGTTGACTGCCCAAACCTAAACACACATGGAGAAAATTGCTCAGTTTAACTGCATGTGTACAAGTTGGACCAACTAAAAGCTGGTAGCTGTTACTTGCACAGCAAAGGCAGAGAGGGTGAGAGATGACCAGCTAGCTGTCTCCTGGGGGAAACATCAAGGAAAATAATTTAGAACCCATGAGGGGAGGTTACAATGCCGACCACAAAACCAACACCTCAGTTATAACCACCTTTTTCTCATTAGTGCTATAAACTTTCATTCCTAGACTTGTGTTTCAAAATTACTTAGAGATTTCCCTTGAGGAGCAGGGCTGAGAGAGCAGAGATCTGAGGTGTGAGATCTGGGAGAGGTGGGATGTTTCTGCTATAGCAGTGGAAATGCTGTGAAGCCCCAGAGTGGGCACAGCCTTATGATAGCCAGCACAGTGCAGACCACGAGGAGACACAGACTTTGCTGAAAGGGAGCAGAGCTGCTTTGCTGCTTGTTTGACAGCTAAGGTGTGTGAGTCAGGAAAGATCACCTTTCAACTGAGCACCAAGCACAAGCAGTTGATTGCTGGCATTACCCTCCCTCTCTGTCACTTAACCCAGTCTGAAGGGACACATGGTAGAAATAAAAAAAACAGGAGGCACAAATTCAGTGACAGGGAGAGGCAGATGAAATCTAATTGCCTTGAATTTGGAAGCCTTGCTAGTGAGCAAGGTGCAAAAAGAACTCCACTGCATGGTGACGGGTGGAAATGAGAGATCTCAGAGGACCTGCCCTTTTGACCATTTGCTGTTACCAGATTCCCATGGCTCGTTTTTATTTCAAAGTGGATTTTCTGAGAACTGGAGCAGGCCAGGGACTTCAGCAGAAGCCAAATAAAAGTAGGTGAATGAACAGTGGCAGTAGTGATTTTTCAGCAGTGACAAATTATTTCAAGCAGGGATAAAAGCAAGAAAATTGGAAGAAATGCTTTGACGCATAGTAAGAGCCTACAAATGGTGAGCATCCTTTTGGACATCTCACTGGAAAACTGTATGACAGCAGGCTGAAAAAGGTCAGAAGAAAAGCTAGTCTGGCTCTCAGACTGAGATGGGAAAGTAGTTGGAAGATTGGTAAAAATGCCAAGATGAGGAGCACTGATGTATTGTTTTACAGCCTTAAATGTACTGGTGTGGCTATGGCTACAAGTCTGTGCTACTCCATAGCCTTTAAAAATGTATATCCATTAATCCACAGCCTCACCCATCTACCCACTGTGTCTACCGGTTATTATAGTCCTTTATTTGATTTCAGTTCACTTCTAAGACCTCTGCTTAAAAGCTCTGATCAGGTTTGAAGTCTGACTGGGTTTTACTCTGCCTGAAACATCAGGCACCTTTTTAGTGTTTGGTAGTTGCTTTAGAAGGGAATGTTTGTTTTCAGACTGTATTTGAAGGCTGCAGCCTATATTTCTTTTGAATTCAAGATCCTTCCTATCTGTTGGGCACCTTAAATCCTTTCAGGGAGGCTAAATACCTACACAAACCATGCAGGTTCACACTACACTGGAAACAGAGCCACACACACCACAAGTTAAGGCAAAGAATAAGCCCATGTGGCCAAACAGAAAGGACAATTCAAATAAAAAAAAATAGAACAGTTCAGATAGTCTGGAAAACTAAGTGAGAAAATAAAATTGGCAAGCTGAAAAGGAATCCACAGAGCAACTAGCAGCAGGAAGAGAAAAATAGCCTAAATCCTTTCTAAAGCAAATCAAAAGAAAGAATTCACAGTGCCAACTGATGCTAAGGGTATTAGCAACCTCTCAGAGAGGATATGGTGGCTGCACAGCAGAGAAATTATTTCTTCACACTGGAAGAAAACTGTGGTGATTCCCGTGCCCCCACTCTACATTAATGAACAGCCTCAGCAGCTTCCTCTGTAACCCAGATCAAATCTCTTTGCCAGTCCTCTTCAGCCCAGTCAGCCACCAGACCATTCCAGTGCAGAGAATTCCAAGCCATTGGAAGCTCACAAGGTTTTGTGACCATGTGGGCAGGGCAGTTCAGAGAAGACTTCACTCGCAGTTTCCTTACTGAATTTCTTTCTTCCTGCATTACCAGCTCTGTATTGTGGGGTTGTCAGAAAGAGAAAAAAAAAAAAAAAAAAGAAAGAAAAAAAAAGAACAATACCCCTGCTACTCACATACCCCAGTTTTTTCCATCTGTATGATCCTTACAGGTTCATATTCAAGTTCATCTGCAAGTCTCCCCACCTCAGGGCAACTCCTTATGCCCAAAAACCTTCTCTATGGAAGCATCTGAGCATTGAAATGTTATCCTGACTGCCTTGCCTCTTCCTCTCAGGACCAAATGGGATCTATTACTGCTAAAGGAAAGCTAAATACAGTTTATTAAGAGATCCAACTGTCCCTTCACCCCTGGCTGGAAACTCTTAATATTAATCACTTCTTGATTTATTTGAATTGATATTCTTGGTGAAATATTAATGGCATATGTGTTTATTCTCCTGCCATGATCAAACACTGAGAACACAAAACTCTAGGTCAAGCAAAGAGAAATGTATTTCAATATTTACTTTGGAGGTGACAGAAAATTATCAGTGAAAAGCTGTCTTCCAATTAACGTTATCACTGCTGTTGCAAACACTGAATGACAGCAATGTTTTCACATGCTGTAAAGCCTGGTTCTAATTGACACTCATGATCAACTCTAAACTTCCATCCCATGTAAATGATTAGAATAAATGTGACAACAAAAAAATCACTAGACCTTCACTAGGTAATGAAACTGTGAGTGATGAGCAGCCCATAATACTGCTAGTCACACCACCTTGATGGCTTTCTGGATGGATTAAAAAATATTAGTAGCTAGAGAAAAAGTGTTGGGTGTCACTTCAATTATGGCAAGGCATTTGATAGCACATAAATATTGTGTCTCAAATTCACTTCAATTTGCACATGAGCATTCTCCCAGGAGTCGCAAAGTGACTGAGAAGACACTAATAACAAAAGGAGGGGAAAAGTCAGCTAAGGGAAAGTGTTCAATAAAGCAATGGAGGGAACCAGGTTAGGCTCTAGGTTATGCATGGCCCCACTACAGGATGTGGCCATTGGCACATGATTTCTATTCTTGCCAAGGGAAAGGAGCAAGGTGAAGGAGGTGTCTCTCGCTCTCTTAATCTGCCAGGAGGCAAAGGCTCTCAGGGAGTGACTCACGAGAGAAAAAGAAGAGAAACTCCTGGCCTTAAGTTATGTTTAAAAAGAAAATAAGCTTAATTAAAACATTTCTGGCCCAAAGTCTAAAATTATCCCATGAAGCTCTGAGGTCTAAAAATATGAGCCACTTGCAGCATAAATATATACACTTCTGTGGTGGAGGACAGTGACAGAGCTGCTTTCTTTCCAGCAAGAGGCAGAGCTGTCAGCATGCTGGCAAAGAAAAGAACTTCTACTATGCAAAATGAAATTGGGAATTATGTAAAAATGCAAAATTGTGGAATTATATTACTTTACCTGTGGTGATAAGATATGAAAATATAGTGAACATTCATGTGACTGAAATTCAGCAGCTCATGAGAGAGAAATGGTAATACATTCCTCAGGACACAATGATCTTGAAAATAGAAGTCAGGAGCTGAAAGAGGTTTGTGAATTTGCAGGCTGTCTCACAGGCAAATGAAAGCCATTATCCTGAAAATATTCATGAACTTGCTTAGTTTCACATATGAGAGTCATCCTCTATTAATCTTTTGTATAAACTTATTTAATGGAGTGATACATTTTCAGCCAGGAGCATACTGAAGTATTAATTTTAAATACACAGTCTGATAAATTTAATTTTCCTTTTGTGAACCAGCCACAAATGGATCCTGATTTGTCAGAGAAATTGTTGTTCTGAAGAGTAAGCAAAAAATTTAGGGCAGTTTTTCAGCTACTGGCCTGTTCCCAAGACTCTTGCTTCAAGAAGCTCCTCTTTGTGGGTTGTTGCTGATTACACACATCTGAATAGTACTAGTCCCATTCCCTGAATGGGTGACTGAAATGCTTGTGGGGAGAAAGTCAAGAGCAGTGAGTGCTCTTGCCCACAGCAGCATTGGTAGGAAAAACTCAAGCTCCTCTCAGTAGCTGGCAAAGAAGCAGCAGCCAGATGGGCAGTTCCAGAGACAGTGGTAACAGCCACCACCTCACCATGCTAAAACTTTCTCAGGAGCCTTCAGTGCAGAGGGATGGGGAGAGAGCAAAGGACAGCATTGGGTGCTCCCTGCAGCAGCCAGGACAGTGTCACCACGAGCTCTGCTATGGGCTTGCCAGAGAAGCTGTCCTCTTCCACACTGTTATTGGGGGAAGTTCGTTAATTACTTTGAACAACTATGGAAATATTTGATTGTGTGATAAATAGTGCCCTCACGCCCACCCCACCAGCAGTGACAGTAGGCAGTTTTATAGCCAAATTGTAGGAAAAACAGAGAGTGTTAACAGAGCAAATGGATGGTGTGGCAGACACCGGTCAAGCTCTCACCTCTTCCCAAGTGCTGCTCTTTGAGCAAGTCTCTCTTTTTCCAATTTCATCAGATAAGTCAGCTTCTCTCCATTACTGATCACTACTATTGGAGAGCGAGCACAAATTCCTTCCTCTTCAGACTGCAGAAGCTCTCCAGACTGTGAACCTTATAGTCCCAACTTCTTGAGAATCTGAATCATGACCATAAATCCCTGAGTAAATCCCTTGACTGTCCCAAGAATCACTTCATTTTCCCAAGAAAACAACTGTACTACTGAGAAAACCATCCTGGAGAACCAACTTGATACCAAGTCCAAATTATATAAAAAATGACAAGTTTTGTATAATTTATGTAAAGTACATGAGTTAAAGTCCCTCAACCAATTGAATGTCTAATGTGTATTTCTATTTCACTAACAAATTAGTCTATTGTCTAGGAGAATCAATAAGCAATTTGAGAGCAGAAAGCTCATTACACTCATTAAAGTCGGTATGATTTATAACCAAGAACCAGGCTTCCATTTATCCAGCTGCAAGAGAGCCAGAGCACTAGAGAAGGTTTAATCAAAACATCCCAGATCCTTAACTTCTTAGAAAGCAAAGAAGGAAAAGTTTTTTCATGCAAGACTTTGAGAGCCTCTCCTCTGTATGAACCCCTAGTTAAAGAGTCTGTGGCAGAGTTCCAGGTAATTAAGTGCCAAAGTTTAGCTCTGGATGCAGTAACTCTGAACCAAGCTGATGCTTTCTGATGACTAAGAAACATCTGCATTTTTCACTGAACTAAGACCAACTGTTCCACAAGCATCCACACTTGGCTAGAAATAAGCATGGATTTATGGCTTATTATCATTTATGGCTCCATAAGGATCCCCATCACCTGCACAGACTGGGGCTCACTAAACCACTTGTGTTGGAACAAGATTTTGGTAAATCTTGGAATTATTTGAACTGATTTTTGTGTCCTCAAATACTCTTTATTCATCAGCAAGGCCAACTGCTGACTGTGAATATTATGGCTATATCATCTTTATTTTAATTCAGGTAAGCTTTTAACTGCCTTCAGAAACGTTGTGACTCTTTGGTCTCCATTTATTTCTTTATCAAAGGAATGAACACTGATTGAATGGTAACCATTTAAATAAATTGCACAACTCCCACAAGACCAAAATATTGCAGGACTTGGGAGCAGCAGAACAAGATGTCATCCCTACAGGTACTTATTTCCTGCTATGACTTGGGTGCAGGCCTTGTGACTGATTTCTTTGCTGCTTCTGCACACTTGCACAGCACTGTCTCCCTTTGCATTTCTGATAAGCCATTCCTAAGGTGCAGAAGTCTTCCAATGGTTTTGTTTCCCTTTTTTCTTTTCTCTGTAAAGCTTACTCTTTTTGTAGTGTATGACAAAGACAGGCTTCCCTCCTTCAGAGGGGATTAAACTCTTCAATCACACTCCACAGCATAACAGATCCTAAAAATGTTTGTTCATGAGAATGCTGTGTAAAGTGTTTCCTCATCACTGCTTTCTCTCATTTATACAGTGCAAAATCCTAAGCCTGTCACCCTGATTTACACAGCTGTGAGCAACCCTTGCCATCCACAGCAACTGTGTCTGTCCATAACCCACAGTCAGAGTACAAAAGCTGACTCAAAAAAACCTTGCAAGTTTGCTTTGCCTGTACCTTGCTGCCTTATTTGTGTACCAAATATCACAAGTGAGAACTGAGGGATGATTCAATATCATCTGAATAATATTCCCCAGCATCCATGCTAGGTGTGTGATGTGGTCTCCCCAGCAGCACTCCTTCCTCTCCCCAGTAAGGTGTCAGAGCAGAGCTGCCAGGGCTTGGGTTAGCAGGACCCTGTAGACCTACAAAAGGGAATGAGAAGGTTGTTCTGGCTAAGGACATCCTGCATTTGAGAAAGATTTCACCATGAGCAGTCCTCAGAATGTGTCCATCTTCACCCACAAGTTCAAATGGGTCAGCAACCGAGTTAGAAAGATGGAGAGAGAACTTGGTTTCACACGTGAAGTCCACCAAAGGGCTCAGATACACAGGGCACTGGAGAGTTGCAAATGGTCTCACCCATCACTCAGCTGAATGGAAGATTCTTTCAAGCTCCAGCAATGGCTGGGTAAGGGGTGGGTATTCTACCCTTAAACTTACCTCATTTGACCTAGGCTTCACCTTCAAATATAACATCCAAAGTTTACAGGATGAAAAGTGTGAGCTTAAAACAGCAGGGAGAAAATTACCACTACAGGAATAAAACACTTCTAAAACTTGCACCTTCCAACATCTGAAACATTTCTCCCTGAGACAGTTTTTCTGGTTTATCAGGGATTTGTGAGATAGAAATCAACTGCTGCTGCTGTATTTCAGCAAAGACAGCAATAAAGTGAGCAAAGTACTCCCGGATTGTCAAGTAACACATTGTTTCTAGAAATAAATATCCCTGTATGTCTGTAAAAGATCACAGCAGTGATTCATCAGAAACAAGCAAGTCTAAATAAGTGCAATTATTCTCTAGCAGCTAATGAGGAAAATCTTCCTTGCCAGTACAAACTGGAAAGCTCAGTGTAAAGAACAAGGCTGGGTGGGCTGGAGCAGTTAGAAGAGGTGGCTTTTAGAGGAAGAGCAAACTCCAGGCAGAGCTTCATTTCAAGATGTTTCTCCATCTCAGCAATGTCTGTTTGAAACTTTGCTGCACAGTCATGGCATATGTGGACATTTTCACATGACCACCCACAGGCCTAAAGCAGCTGAACCTTTGCACTAAGAGACAAACCCAGCACTAAGACTAGCACTGGATGCAGCTCTCCCATTGCATTTCATGCTCATTTCATGGTACTTTATAGCACATTCCCGAAGAGTTCGGCTTTCAAACAGGTAGGATTTGTTGCAATGTATAAGCATAAATCTTGCTAGCACACATTAGAGTTATTTTGATTGAAGCAGACCTGATGCACAACTTTACACTGCAGGAATAGGCTGGACTTTACTGGAACTGAGCAATATCAATAAACAGCAACAGTCATATTAAGGCTGTGTGGTTTGGCTCATTTAGCATGCTGACTTTATTAAATCTGGCATAGTCTACATTATGCATCATGCAATGGGAATTTGGTAGAATTTGTCAGGTTTTAAAGAAATTCTTAAAAAAAAAAAATAAAAGGAAAGATCTGAACCATTTCCGACATAAACAATGATGATTTTTTCACTGAAGAACCTTCTCTTCAGAACTCTGGCAAGCTGTAGAAATCCAAATGCTATTTGCAGATTTACTAGGTTTAATCATCCTTTTGACACATTCCTACTTCAGCAGAAAATCTCAGTTTTCCCACTCTGAGATAAAATTATTACTGTCAATTTTGACTGAAGATATATCAATTTTCTTGCTCTCGGTAAAAATCCTAGTTTTCAGGGTGAGATGGAGCTAAATCATCAATGGAAAGCTATGGCACAGAGCACTTCTCTCATCCCAGGAACACTTCAGCAGCCAAAGCAAAAGGAGAAGAGTCAGTCAAGAAGGAAGGGGATATTTCTGTACATTTCCATAGAATAAGCAGTTGGACTAAAGGGTGTGTTCACTAGTCACAGCACATCACTAAATTTTAACTTGCACAGGTAGTTACCTGAATGAAATCAGGTTTTCCATCTACAAAGTAGTAAAATATTACTGCAGAGGTAGGTGACTTCACACTAAAATGGTTAACAGACCTTGGAGAACCTCCAGATGTGACTGACAAATGCAAAATGAGGTTTTATTCCGGGTTTATAAAGGGGAAGCCTGGCTGACAGTGAGGGTGTGCAGAGCAGGAGCACAAGCATCAGGAGCTGATTGTTTCACAAATGCATCAAAACAAAAGAAGGCAAGAAAGCAAACACTGCCTCAGAGCCACATTAAGGCAGCCAGTGAGCAGGAGGTATCATTCCTCTTTCTCAGCAAAATCTCCAAGTCAGGCCTGCCAGAGCCCCCAACCTAACTGTAGTTGCGAGTTTAACTTTAATGTTTCTTTCTCAGTTGCTTTGCAATTTTTTTAAAATATCTCCCTGCAAACTCGGACAGGTGAAAAATTTAAGAAGGACAGTATTGGCATTTTGCAAAGCAGCTATTCATGTGCCATGGCCTTTCCCCCATTTCCATAGTCAGGTGCAGACAAGTATATAAGTTTTTACCCCACAAAAAGATTTGAAATGAGGCTCTGGATAGTACATATCTGCTTTTGGAAAGCAGCAAAGATCTAAAACTCTTATGCAGAACAGCTATGTGTGTTCAATTCCTTGGTTTGGACAATGCTTTGAAAAACCTCAATTTACCTTTCATTTTATAGACTTACTCATGCCTGAAAAAGAAACAACTTGATAAAACATTTGCAGTCTCTGCCAGCATAAGCAATGTCTGAAATGCTTTGTGATGAGTGGAAGTCTTCAGATTATTTTTGGTGCTATGACATACTGCTGTACATAACCCAGACTGGAAAATAACTGACAGCCTCTGGCATCTTGGAGATAAGCAGTATCAGCTGCCATAGAGTAGTGGACTGTGTCTCATGAGTAAAATAGACTCTGGCAGCAGCTTTGGGAGAGAAAACCTGACTTTTTTTCTAATAATCATGTTGTTAATGCATTTTTATTTTCTTTTGATGAAGCTTTTAAATTCTTATTTGCTTCTTTTTGCTACTGGTCTTTTCCTTTGACATGCTGGGCATGATCATCCAGTCTATTTGGAGGCGTGACTGAAAAGTAAAGTGGCTAGGAACAAAAGGGACTTCAAATGAAGCAATTTGGTGGGTTTAGTGTCTCTACCCTCTCTCCATTGCCTTGGAAAAAGGAGAAAGTACACACCTCCCCAGTTGCTGAGGGAGCCCCACTGCACCATGTCAGCCCAGGGCCACTGTGCAAGAGCTGAGCAGCTCATAGGAGAGGAATTTCCCACCATGGGTGGCTAGAGCTGTTGGATCATTTACCCTCACCCAACATCAGCTTGTTGGACCCAGCCAGAGGGCTGTTTCTGGGGCTGGATCACCAACCAGTGTGGGAAACACTGTGAACCATCTGCAAATGTCAGGGCTGATCTATGCTCAGAGTTGCCTTTGATAATTGGAGTTCTTTACCATGTAGCTGCAAAACAAGGAGCCTGCTATCTGGCTAACAAAATGGTCACATGTGCCAAGACAACTGGAAGAAAATTCAGAACACTTTTCAGAGTAGGCTGTGTTGCTGATAACCATGACCCATCAGATGAGATGTTTTAACATAGGAGGAAAACAAGAATTGGTGTCTGTACCCTCCTAGATTATTTTCTGATCCTATTCTCCTTTAGTACACCCATAGCTATCCACTGTTGCTGTGTACTTGGCACACAGAAAGCCTCTGGCTACTTTAAATCAAAAAAAGGAATTATAGACACAGTGTGCATGTAAGTCTATCAGATGGTAACAGCAATCACAGGTATCCATTCCTCTGAAAGTGTGAATTCAGGGATAGAAAATCTATTGCAGTTAATCCTTTCTGGAGACGTCATCTGTGTATGATACACACACATACACACACAGAGACAGAGACAGACACAGAAACAGAGAGAGCATGAGAGGTCTTTGAAGGGAGACCTGAAACTAAAGCAAGCAGAAAAGCATGGTCAATGCATAAGTATCTATCTTTATACCACATAAATATGCAAAAGTCCTGACAGAACAAAACCTCAAAGCCTCATGTGTTGAAGCTCACTGGACAGATGCTACCCGTCCCTAAGGAAAGAAGTCATTCAGATGTCATTAAAAGAGTACAACCATATGAATGTTCACACTTTTAAATGTGCTTTTTCACATATCTTTCCATGATGTAGGTACTCTCAGAGTGAGTAGTGTGAGAGTTCTCTTCTGAGAATGCCCCTTTGGCAATGCTCTGAGCCCACAAGAGGCAGCACAGCACAGTGCAGAAGAATCATGGTAGTTTCTCACCAGTCACACAGCCACAAGCTCCCTGCACACATTTTAAAAGGTGCCAAGCTGTAGAGGTGCAGCCTGTGCTTGTATTTCCCAGCCACTCACACATCACCCACATCCAGCCCAGAGCTCAGTGACAGCATGGGCCCAGGCAGAGGACCAGGTTTGACACAGAGCTGCAGACACCTTACCATAACCACGTAATCTCCAGGAAGATCTGGACATAACGTGAAATTTTTCCCCACTCCATCTTTTTGGGTCTCAGTTAGGCTCAAAATACTTACTCCGTTGCCTACCTTGAGCCATTTTCTGCATTTTAACTTCATTTTTAAACTCAAAGGTGGTTGAAAGTTGAGCACATTCACAAAGCCTTCCTTGAATAATATCGCTGGGATCCCACTCTGAATTTTTGGAGGACAAGAAACTTGTCTGTTATGGCATTCTGAAAACAACTGAGATCACATGAGTAACAGCACAGTGAAAGGGCTGTAAAGACTGAGGTGACACTAGTATGAGCTAATATTATTACTCCAACACATTGCATGTAATTGTCTCAGGGGGATGTGTTAATTAAAAGGGGGAAAAAAAAACCAAGCTTTTTTTCAACTTCAACTTCCTTCTACCTCTCATCAAATAAAATGTAGATGATGCAGGATAATTAGTCTCATTAGTCTGAGTGCTTTGTGCTTGAAGCATTTGTGATAATATCCTGCTTTACTCTTTGTGTTTTTATTACCCATAGGACACTGTAAAACGCTGAACTACATCAGTGCAGACAGCATTGGGGGCTCATATCTTAATACATGTTTTGACACCTTATCAATCTTTAAATTTAACATCCTGATTTATTTGCCAGCCTCATGAAGAGCTCCCTGTGGCTACCAAGCTGTGTTTTGTTTGGATGTACAAGGTCAGCAGCAGCTTCTGCAGATCAGTTCTTTGGGGTCTGTGTGAGAAGTTGATAGGAGAAAAATATTCCATAATTCCTTTGAAAATAAGCTGAAAAATTTATTTAGGGGGAAAAAGGCATTATACACAAAAGCTGTATGTAGGAAAAGAGTGTGAATAGTGGAGAATGGGATAAGGAAATGAAAATGAAGGCAGAGTTGCATGGTTCTGAATCTGAACTTCAGAATAATCACATTTCATCCTCCAAGAATATCCTCCCAGAAAAAAAACAGGAGATGAATACCACTGGCTTTCCAGACCAGACATTCTGGAAGGAAAATAATGTGACAGAAATATTTTGCATTGATATGAAAGAGCTCTGGCAAACAACACTTGTGATTTCTTAGTATCACCAAGTAAAAGAAATAGGTGGTGAAGTAAACAAAAAAGAAAGATAAATTTCTTTTTTTCTATCCTCTGTGTTTGGAGTTCCAAATCCTTTTGCCAGATCTGTTGTTTTATTACTTCCCTGCACCAAGATAGTCACTGCTTGTAAATTAAAATATTTTGCAAAATTTTCTACCTTTTTTTATTTAAGATTTTTTTATAAGAATTGTTCAGATATCCCTAACTGCTTTTAAGTCCATTTTTCTTCTACCTTGGCTAGTGTGTGCTGATACTCCAGGCTTTTACGTTGAAGTTGTAGATGAATTACTGTAAAATCATTGAAACATCTTGTTAATTGCTGTCTGGTTACTTAACAGGGGTTGTGACTTGGCAACTTGTATTGGAAAGTACTTTGTCACAATCTGACAAGATAAATTAATTAGTGTAAAACTCCACCATGCATTCATTAATGCCAACATGCCTCAAACCTTTGACATAACTGCTGCTACATAATTTACACAATTGGCAGGGAGCACAGTAAGATCCATGTTTATTTCCACTGAAGCATGCAACAATCACTCTTTAAATATGTGTGCCTTTAAAAAATAGAGATCATATTAAATGACCCCTCAACATTGTTAAGGTGCTGTATTAGTTGCTCAAATAGCCAGGATGTGTTCCCACCTGTTTGCAGAAACACAGCTTAAAGACTGTTGTGCAAAAAAAAAACTTCTTTCAGGTGCTTTACAGCCTCTTCCTATTGCTGTCACTGAATTAGAGCACTCTTAAGTTTCCTTGTTGAGCATATGTCCCTGCTATATGAATGTGAAAGGCTACAGATTAGGCAAGCAGAGCCCACTGCAGGAGACTCTGTTATAGAGATGAATTAAGAACATTTTCATTTGAGAAAGATGGAGGTGTTGAAAGCATAAGGGATTGTCGCAGCAATGAACTCCAATCTGAAAGTGGCTGTGGACAGGCAAGAAGGCTGCATGGGTGAAGAAATGGGACTGAAGCCACAGGAATCAGTGTCTACAATTCCTTTAATACTCCTCTGGACAAATCAGTTATGATATCCTGCGTTTTAGGAGAAGGAGCACTGAGTACAGCCCAGCTCACACTGTGTGGTGTTGGTGCACACAGAGGTCCTGACAGGTTGACAAAGTCAGGGCTGTTCAGCCTGGAGAAGAGGAGGTTGTGTGGCCACCACACCACAACCTTCCAGCATCTGAAGGATCTGCAGGGAAGCCAGAGAGGAACCCTTCATTAGGAACTGTTGTGATAGGGCAAGGAGTAATGGGTATAAATTGAAAGAGGGGAAATTTAGGTTAGGTGTTAGGAAGAAATTCTTTATTGTGGGGGTGGTAAGACACTGGCACAGGTTGCCCAGGGAGGTTGTGGATACTCCAACCCTGGCAGTGTTCAGAGACAGACTGAATAAGGCCTTGAACCACCTGGTCTAGTGGAGATGTCCCTGCTCATGGTAGGGGAGGTTGGTACTAGATGATCTCTAAGGTCCATTCCAATCCCTGTAATTCTATGCTGACTTAGCTGGAGTCAGAAAATAAATCCTTGCTGACTTCAGCTGGCAAAGAATGCATGTCATAATCACCAACTTGTAGAAAAATAAAAAAAACTTATACCCCATTTTGTTCTTGTCTGTTCTTTTCAGATTATAAGGCATAACCAGAAATCACCCCTTCACCACAATGTCAGCAGCAGCCACTATTAGCTCATCATTATTATACTCCTGTATTTCAAACGCCCACAAAAATATTGATTCCCTAAAAATTGTTTTTAACCTGGTATGATGCCACTGACAGAATGAAGAATAACCCACATCTGAAATAAAATTGAGGTGTTTTTTTCCCTGGTGACCGATATGCAGGTGAGTCAGAAGCAACACAAAACAGTTGTGGGCCATAATCATCTAGGCTGCTATTTTCCCTCTGCATACAGACAAGAAGAAGGGTGTGTGGCTCTTTCCTGATCTTGCCCTTTAGTCACTTCACTCCTGAGAGCAGCCTTTTACCTGCTCACTCCCAGAGGGGCTGCACAGCCCACAAGCTGAGTGGGAGCTGGGAGCAGTGGCCACTGCAGCACAGGCAGAAAGTGGTCCTGGTTTGGGGTCTTACTAGGAACTCAGGTTCCCAGTATTAAGAGGTCAGATCTTAACGTTATTCTGATGATAAAATTTTGTATAATTTTAACCATTTTTTTCACTGAGGCACCTATCTTAGAAGATGATCATCATAACCATCAGCAGAGTTCAGATACAGCTGCTGCAGTGCTCTGAAAAGTCATCAAAATATCACTAAGTGCAAGCCTTCCTTCCCTCCTCTTCGTTTACATGTCTCACCTATCTCTTTAATACATGTGACACTCAAATTTCTGATATAGAAGGTGTGCTGAGACAATGCCAGGACTTGTATCAGTTCAGGACAGACAATGGGAAGGAAACAATCTACACATTGTGATGTGGCTAAATAGTACCAGAAAAGTACTAGAAAAGGAAAAGCAGAGACTGTGTGTATAGCACATATGACAAGCCCCAAGTCTGGAAAGCACAAAAATGAATTTCAGTGATGTGTAGGAAGTGAGCATCCATTGAACACTAACTGGAAGTAGATGTGGATCTCTGAAAAAGTGACCAGCTGCCTACATCTTTGCAGAGATTAAACAGCATTGAAAGCATTGGCTGCCTATCCCAAGTCTTTAGACATCTGAAGACCTACCAACACCTGCCTTTCCTCCAGTCTCTTAAGCCATACATTGTACAAGAGGATGTGCTCTACTGAATCTAGGCCAGGATATCTAGAACTATTCCTTATCCTCAGACACTTGCCAAATCTGTGTCATCTCTTCAACTCTATATCAATGCCAATTGAAGGTGTCCTAGAGGTCAGAAAAGTGAATTGCACTATGTAGGTATGTGCTTGGGATATTGTCTTTGCATTGGCGGTGCCCTAGTAGAGTTGTGTCTATCAAATGTGATGTGTTACTCTAATTTTATGGAAAAGATTTAAAAAATAATTCTTTACACATTGAAAAGATTTTGGTAGATTGTTTTTTCTAGATGGCAGGTAGAAGTCCAAATCAAACTAAAGGGCATCCTCACACCTATATGGTATTTTGACTTCACACAAGCGTGCAGCCCACTGTGTCTTTTCCAGCTGGGTAACTCCTGACTGCCAATAGTATAGAGAGCTTTATCTAATGCTAGAAGTAAAATCCTGTATATTAAAATAACCAAAAAACTGTAATTCTGATTCTGTACAGGGAATGAATAAATTATTTCCTAAATCAAATTAATTTTAAGCCATCCCATCCTTTGGCATATTTTGAGTGCATTTTCTCTTTGGATGAAGTAGATATTGAGGTGATGATTAACTGAACAGACTACCAGAAAAAAAAAAGAAAAAAGCTTATTAGCACTAATGCACATGTTTTTAAACAAATGCTGCCAAGAAACATGCACATTTAAAACATACCTATCTTTCCATTCCACTAAGATGCATTAGGTATTTAATATATCATGTAGTTAGAAATTAAGCACAGTTAGAAGCACAATTTGTACAAGCTTGCAAAATAGCTTTTTTAAAGTTTCTCTCCAGTTTGGGGGCTACAGAACAATTGTCATGTTTCCTATCAAAGTGTAGCATTTCTTGCCATTTCCTCACTATCATAAGGCAGAAACATCCATCAAGATTACCTAGGCAATCAAAATTGCCTAAGCAAATTGCAAGCCAAAGTACTGTAAAAATCAGTGAATTGCTTAATTCTGTACAGTTGAGTAAATATCCAATAGACTTATCTCACCTAGCATTAAAATTAAATTCTTCATGACAATAAACATTATACATAGGATAAGTTAATAGAAATCTATGCTAAGTTAAAAGATTTTAAAATGTTGAAGTACTATAAATTATGGCATGCAACAAGCAAGAACAATCTTCCTGAACTGCTTGTGAATCTGGTAAATCCTTTTATCTTCTGATTTCCAGTGGAAGAGTGCCAAAGTAGGTCATAAATTTCTTACACAGAGAGATCATCCCAATAATGCAATCTACATTTTAAAAGATGCTGAAATAGCTGTCACATTGTGGTTCTCAACCCTTTGTGCAAACAGATAGCACAGGAACAAGGGCTGTCTTCCTTGTGCTGTTATATTGCACAAGACATTGTGCCTGCCCACTTTGCCCATTCTCCCTGGAGCACCAAGGGCAAGGGAAATAATAGAAGGAAAATGTTAAAATAATTATTTTAATGGCTAGAGAACGAGAAAATTTGGCTGAGATCTTTAAAACTCTGAGCCTGATATTAGAGTCATAAACAGGCTTTTCACTATGTCCTTGCGTTAAAGACAGAGCATCACCTACTTATCACCAAATTAGATCATTGGCTTTAGAGGCTATTTCTTTAGGGTGATCTTGTCCTTAGCTACTTCCTGGGCATCTAAACCTACTTGCTTTGGTACCAGTGAGACCAGTGAAAGCTTTGCCTGACATTTGAATAGAACAGGAAATAGCATTTAGATCACTTAATTCAATATGGTTGCAGATTTTTGTGGCTCAGCCTTGACATGGCACATTTAATTTTTTATTTTGGAGATGTAGATTTTTTTCCCCAGGTGTAGATATTTCCTTTTTGACTTGCATTTTACCTAGATAGTATGAGATATCCTGGGATGTCACTGCACTGATTTTGCTTATGTCAATTTTCAGATTCTTTTCCCTAAGGTTTGGGTTGGGGATTTTTTAAGATCTAGGAAACATTGAGGGACATATTGCACAAAAACTACAAACTAAATCTCCAAGTTCTTCTTGTGCAGACATTTGCAAGGTGAAGTGTCCAGCAGATTCCTACTGTCACTTCAGTGACTGGAATTACAGCATAGCTTCACAAACTGTTTTACTGACACTGAAGATGGAGTGCAGAACTGCAGCTTGAGCCGAGCCCAAGCAGTTAGGAAATGCAAGGCTTTTACAGTGAGTTATTTTCAGGGCTGATGACAACTTCTTTTGGTGCCAGCTCCACTGCAGGCACAAGAATCAAGTCCAAAGAGTCAGTCCCAAGTGTTGCCCTCTCTCTAGGAACTATCAGCAGCAGTAAGGGCTGGTATCCAAAGTAAAGGACCTGCCACCAAAACACTGTGTAGAGGTTCTACCCAGGAACTTGGAAAAATTGCACCAAACCTTATGGCACTTGGACGACTAGTTCTTTTCATTTGCCAGCACAATCAGTTGGTTTACATGCAAAATGTGATTAAAGGGTGGCCCACATGACACCAGCTAGCCAGGGCAGCTTTGCCAGCAGTGCCTGTTATTTCAACCCTGCAACAACACTCAAAGTTGGGTTCACTCTTGATTTGGGTGACAGTCACTGGGCTTCTGCAGGGAGTGCAGGCACATCTGTCTGTGGGACATGACCAAAGAAGAAAATAGAAAAGTGAAGAGTCAGATCAAAGGGTTCAAACTTGACACCAGATTTAGCAGGACTGTAGTGAAGGACTCTTTCCTTTCAAAATCCTATAGATCCTTCTGTCCTGCACACAAAAAATTGCTGAACTTGCAAGAGCTTCTGCAAGTCTCTTCCAAAAACATATTGCTAAGCAGACTCCATTTCCAAGTACTTCTATTCTTCATGCCCTCCAAAGAATTAGAGAAACACACATAATCATTAAAAAGAACAATAAACGAAGTGAAAACTGTCAACTTTGCTATGTAATTGCACTGAATCCATGCAATTATGTGCAAGAATAATTTAATTCCTTTTACAGATTCATTCCAGAGTTAGAATTACACAGTCTTAAGGTTACTTTTTCATACTTGGAATAATTAATTTGTCACAATTTATTTGTTTGGGGGATGACTTCGGCAGGAAAGCAAAAATGACTCAGTGGCTAGATGATGTATACTTTAAAAGCATTTTCCCTTGGCAGTATGTGATGACATGAGGCTTTCTACAAGATCACCACCACACACTAAATCAGCAGTGGAGCACCTTTATGGTATTCCATACTTCTCCAGCCATTGCCTTTCCCTAACTTGCCCACTCCACTCAGTGAGATCATACTTGCTGGAAAAAGTGTCTGAAAAGTGCCTTGCAGAGCAGCAGAGGAGGTGAGTGTCTGCTGGAGGCTGCTACCTCTGCTGAACATACAGCTTACAACATCACTGTATTTTCACCCTTATTTATCCCTCCACCCACCACTTTTGGAGTGAAATGAATTGCCTCTGTTTCTGCTGGGAGAGCAGATGGGAGAGGGAGGTACTCCATGGTCAAGTACTTTTCTGTGTGTCTGTTCTTTTTTCTCCACCTGTGCCCACAATCTCTTGTTCCTCCTCTCAGGAAGGGCTGGGCATGGACAGAGTTTTAAGACAGTTATTGCCTTAAAACCTGCCATAATTAAAACCTCTTTCATTACCATCACTGAGTATCATTACAATGAACAGGATGATAATAGATACCTTTAGCCTTTAAAGTAACAATAAAAGATAATCACCAATGACCATGTGTTTCAAATAGTATTAGCAGAATGTACTATTCAGTAATGAGAGGTAATTCAGTTGTTAATAGCAGTGAGGTAGTGGGATAATTTAACATTCATCTATTGGACAGGTTCCTGTAAAACACCATTCCTTGGTCCACTCCTCCCTGCACAGGGACCACCCACCCCCTCCAGTAGCAGGGCTGAGGTGCAGAGCAGATGTCCAGTGATGAGACAAGGTTGCTGTAGACAGTACATGGTGATACCCTCATGATGCTTCTCCACATAAGATTTCTAAGGCATTTAAAACTTTCTTGGGCAGGCAGTTAGTCTTCTGACTGAAGAAGCCTCTAACAGCAGGCTGTACATAAGAGATCTTACTGGGGCAACACAACTGCAAATTTACTCTATGCACCCACTGTCTGAGTGCTTTTCCTTTCACCTGATGGTGTCTGCAAAGGAGGGACAGAGGATTCGAGGCCAATGGGACCTGTAAACTCTTTGATACATGTCATCAGTATGGCTCTAGACTGGCCAAGGACAGCTGGGCTAAAGTGACTGCCATGGGTCTAAGCCATTCTCCCCCCACAGCAAGATCCAGGGGGGGAATCTGAGATCTAGCAACGATGCAGGGAGATGAGTCATCTCCTAACACTATTACTGTTGGCACATGTTCCTGGGGCGCAGCACCAGCCTGTGAACAGCCAGCCCAGCCACATCTGCTCTGCCTCATACCAGTGAGGAGGGATGCAGGGAACCCAATCTAGAGGCAGCACAGAAGGTGGAGTGTTGGTGGCACTTCAGCAAATGATACTTTCACACTTCTCAGAGCTGGCAGAAAATTTTCTCCACCTCTGACTCAGGACTGAGCACTGATAACACAACTGAACCCTGTATAAGTGTAAGTTATGTGATGTCACAACTGATGCAAAGACATCCCTTGATAATCACTTTTAAGGTATTCCAGACCATGTTGGTATAGTTCAAAATAAAATACAGCAAAATGTTCAGTGGAAGGCAGACATGAAATTGAAATGTATGGAGTAAAAACACATTCTCATTGCAGGAGGTGAGAAAAATTGAAGTTCTTTCATTAGGCAGCAATTAAAATGCAGTTTATAGAGCAGGCAAACAGCATATTATTGAACAACTGTAAGGCAGGTGAGCTAATCATTAACTGATTCTATTATGCTGCCTTGTCCCAAATTAAAGTGATTTCCCTCTAAATTAGAATGAATTAAGAATGTATTTCCTGATTACACCTTACATAATGATGCAGGGGATGGTGTTTCTGTTCACTTTTCCTTTATCCTTCAGTGAAATGTGCCAGATAATAAAATTAGTTAGCTGCTCTCATTAGCTGTTTTGAACACAGTGTATCCACCCTCACAACAGGCAGTTGGCAGGTGGACTGTGAAACACAATCAACTTTGAGTCCATCACAAACAGGTTTGATGTAATTCATACTCCACAAACTATGCTTTACAAACTACCTGGCATGGGAGCCTATGTACTCCTGTGATGAGACAGCTTCACTGGTTAGGGAATTTAGGACTGGTTTCAGAAGGAGCTCTGCTGCCAGATTTTTGTTTAGGTGCCCCTAGGAATTATCCAGGTTCTGAGTGTTTTACAAAGCCAAGAAATCCCCTATCTGCTCATTTCTGAAACAGTGCTGCAGCTGCCTGGAGAAGGCAGGCTCTGAACAGCAAAAAAATTCACATCTACATTTCTGTGGCCCTTTCCTTCCCATGCTGTGCAGTGCACTGCTGCCTTGGGGATGCCCTTTGTGCCTCTCCATGGAGCTGCGTTTCCCCACAGGGTAACACTGCCATTCATCTGGTGGCTGCAGAGTGCTGTGACCCAGACTGCAGCTCACCCACTCCAGAAATAGCAGCCTGCCTCTGGGAGAGGTCAGCCGTGCCTGACTGCTTCATGTCAGCTCTATCTGCTGTGGAGGTTTCCAAATCTGTCACGCCTGGTTGCTCATTGCCTTTCTCATCTTTGGGAATCATCTCTCAATAGGCTCTGCATTACCTCCCCATGGGTCTGCCCCGGGGCAGCAGACAACATCCACACAGAGCTGTCACTCTGCACACTTACAGCTCTGGAGAATCCTGTACATGGGTGAAGTTTTCACAGATCACCCACAGGGCATTTTCTAGACATCCTCTGCTCCAAATTCATGGCTCAAGGGAGCTATAAACTTGGGATTGGAGATACACCACTGTGCTACAGGCAACTTCTAAGAGGGCCCTTAAAACTATAAACATACCCAGACAAGGATTCTTTAGTCTTACAACCTCTTTCTGAAAGATGCTTAAGAATAGAGTGTGAAAAACCAGTCTTCTTCCCTTACAGGTCCTCCCAGGCTCTAGAAAACAATGTTTTAAGGAGTTCTTGAGGTCACATACTGCTAGGACAGTGACAAGGAACATTTTAATTTTTACACTCTCCTAGTCTTAACCTGGGGTCACTACAACCGACAGAGCACACCAATAAGACACCTATTGCACCAAAGCACATGGACCATGGCACTGCTGTTGTTTTTATGGCCTGTAGTATCCATTATCCAAAACATAAGAACACAGCTAACCAACTAGATCAATAGGGATGTGATAGAAAGCATAATTAATTATTAATGCCTAAGTAACAAAGGGAGGTAATTGGCATTATTATCCCTTTCTCCACATGTAGTTCTGCATACAATCCTAGAGGTGGATCAAGATCATGTTTTGTTAAATGTTTTACTAATAGAGAAATGTAAAGAAGATCCCTGTCTCCAAAAGCATTACACAGTAGCTCTACATGTGTGTTCTTTTAGAAAAAAAAGTTGCTCTATTATCTGAACCACAACTTTGACAATTTTGTTTAGCTGGAGTAGTGGCAACCACCTCTGAAGCACTTCAGATCCAAGAGCTACAGAGATGGTAGAAATGGACACAGCAAGTCCATTAAAAATAATAATAGCCAGTGTATAGAGGTTACAGGTGAAAATAGCATATTGGAGCAGTAAAAAAAGAAAAGACAAGACATGAATAAGAGTGTTCTGGGAGGACATTTAGACAATCATAGAATAAAAATAGCTAGACAAAGAAAGCCCTCCAAAAAAATGGAACTGGCAAAAGAAAGGCATATTTTGAAACAGCAACAAAAGAATGAATTACACTTGTGAGCTGAGAAGCTGAATGACAGTGCCAAGGTCAATGGAACACTAGACAATGGCAAGAGAAAGTTAAGAGGAGCCTTGTCATTTGCTAACTTGAAAGAGAAAAAGAAAGAAAGAAAGAAAGAAAAGAAAGAAAGAAGAAAGAAAGAAAGAAAGAAAGAAAGAAAGAAAGAAAGAAAGAAAGAAAGAAAGAAAGAAAGAAAGAAAGAAAGAAAGAAAAGAAGAAAGAAAGAAAGAAAGAAAGAAAGACTGATAACAACAGACAAATTAAAAAAACAGACATAGAGTTTTGTCCCTGAACACAAAAGGAGCCAAAGAAGGAACAGGAAGCAGGAATAAACAGCATTACAGACATCAAGAAACAGCAAGTTCTGCAAAACTGGAAGTATAGCAATCTAAAAACCAGAGTATCCTGTGTTTTCTCTGAGGTACCAGAACAATTTGATTATATGAGAGATTTGATAAACATATGAAAGAGATTTTGCAGGATGAGAAATGTTTCAATTACAACTTGAGAAAAATATCTCTGTTTCTGTAAAGAGTGTGGAAAAAAAGACACAAGTGGGAATGAAAAGGGGAAGAGATCTGTATTTATGATGATCATTGTACATTTCAGAAACTAACATTTATACTTCAGGACATATGGGAAAATCAATGAGAAATAGTATAGCTATTATATCAAAGACAAATTAATCATCTGAGTTTTCCATTAGAAGAGGTGATGCTTGATTGTGAACAGTATTTCTCAGATCTACACAGCATACAGAGGTAATAAAAAGCTTTTCTCTGAAACCCAAAAATGTCTTTAAAAATAAGATCTCGAGAATTAAAGAAGACAGATATATAGATGCACTTGCCCTGAAAATAAGAAAATCCCTTAATGCTCAATTGCTTTCAATTGGCAGTTTTAATATCTCAAGCAGGTTGTAGGCATTTATTTTCCTCTAATGCGAATCAATAAAGTGTTCAGCTCACCTTTACAACAATTCCCAAGGTGGGGCTCACAGGGAGGACATGGTCACCACTGCAAGTGGAAGACCATGGAGCAGCCCATTGTGTGGCCATGGTTTCTACTGGACATAACCCCAAAGCCTGTGTTTTGGGGCACTGATATCCCTCCAAATTCCTGAGGAATGTGGTAGTCCAAGCCTCTCCCCAAAGCAAGGCACTTGCACTTGCTGGTGACCATTGCTGTAGCTCTGTCAGGGCAGGAACCCTTAGCATGCCAATCCTCCTGTGCTCTGGCCTGAGCTGGCACTGGCAGACACTGCCATCCAGAGCTCCTCTCTTACCATAGTACATGCAAGACATAAATGGTGGCTTCGAACATTTTAACATTCTGAAACAATAGTTTTTATTTAAGTGGAAATATGGAAACAGCAGCTATGGTGTACAGAGAGAAATGAACTTCAAGATGATATTAAAGTCTATAAACCTTGGCCTTATCACAAGCAGGAAAAGAACTCACATTTCTCAGAGTGAGGATCTGCTGCTTTCTACAAGATGTGCCCAGGTGTGAGAATATGGTTCCCAGCAACCATCTCCTGCAGCTTTCTGTGATCAAAAGGGTGACTCCTGTGCCTTGTGCCCTCAAGAAGCAGCATCCAAGCCTTCCAAAACTTGTGGCCCCAGGTCCCCCCTACTGGATCCTTGTGGCAAGCAGGAGAGAAAGCCTCTAGTGATGCCCAACTCTGTGTTTGTATAAATGGATTAAGATAGGGTTGGTAGCTGAATCAGTCCAAGAGTGCTGCTGGTTGTCCAAGAGCAGTTATTCCTCTCCTTAGAGGGTCATGGGCCTCTTGTAGATGTCTGAACCAGCCTCATCTTCTAAACTTGCATAGAGCTCCTGGTTGTAGTTGAGAGATTTTAAGAATTTGTTGAAGTACCAGCAAGCCTCAAGCTGCAGTTGCCCCATGCATGTTGTGAGTAACCTGTTGCAAAACTGGATCAACCACTGCAATAATCCCATTTACTGAGGAAGCAAATCTGGTACCTCTGTTCAAACCCCTATTGTGCAGTCTACCTCTGACTGCTTGGATTTATAGCCTCTTTTCTGACCAAAGACAAATTCACACATGTCCATTTTCCACTAACCAGCAGAAAGATGACTCATTAAATCTATTGTCTGCACTAATGCGCTAAGTGCTCATGGAGTGCTCCAAAAAAATACTTCTGAGTGCAGGAATTTAGAAACTGCACTTATCTGAACAGCTTTCATCCTGTTTGTCAGATCTTTTAACTGATCATTACAATTCCAGGGGATTAAGCTATAAGCCTGGGGGACGCTGCATGTGAGGGAGTGATGCCATTGTCTTTGCAAACCAGGAGCTCAGCCCTGTGAGAGCATCTCTGTGCAGCCCTGTCATCTGTGGTGCCAGCAGCCTGTAAGAAGAGCTGTGGGGATCTGAGAAGACTGTCAATGTCATGTTGAGTACTCAAATTTATCTTTGTTTTATGCTGTTTAAGATAAAAGCCTTTGCCATCTTTTCAATGGACTGCTGTCAATTAATTTACTGCTGATGCTATCTAAACTTTCAGACAGTGCTGACATTTTCATTTTTGGCAAACTTGCTCTTCATTATCCACTTTGCCTCTCATCCAGGCTCCATAAGGCCTGAGATTTACCCTAAGCAACAGCAAATTGAATACATTTCTCAGAGAGATAAATCTTTTAATCTGCAGAGATCAAATAACAGAATACTTGTACAGCAACAATTCAGCTGAAGATTGGATTGCCACATGCTCACACCATCCTAATGAGCAACAGCAAGTGAACAGGAGGGAGACACTATTTCCCAGCTCTCTTCTTTAACCCACCAACAAGGAGTGGAACCACAAAAAAGGAACCACAGCACAATAGGCAGGGAGGTTCCCTTTTAACATTTTCTCCAGGCTCAAGTTTTTGGAGACACACAACAAAGACATTTTCCTGCCTTTACTGGTTTGCAGACATAAAGGCTGAAACATAATAATTGTCATCAACCCTTGCAGATGGAGTGAGGACTCTTATCTTGACTATTGGAAAACAATAATAAAGAACCTTGTTTACAATTTTTCCCCTTATTTCTTTGTAAAGTTATGCTCTTTCTCTGTTTTCAGTTTTCTCCTAGGAAACAGCCATCAAGACCCAAATTCGAGGCACTTTCATACCCATGTGAACCACAGAGGGAAAGAAAGCACAACCTTGTAAACACAATTGACATGATGTGAACACAAAACCTTGTCAGAATTCTTTAACTATGCTAAGCTAGAGGAAAACTAGGAAAATTTGAATTCAGATGACTAAAGTTTAACTTTCTCCTGCCTTTGTCATGAATGAGGTTGTTGATATTTTTCTCACAGAACAATTTTTCTTGAATAAGATCTGGAGGAGCAAAAGATATCCAGTGGGAACACCTTGATGTGGAATAAATTTTGGCTTGCCATTTTCTGTTTCATTTTCTCATAATAGCACAGAATCTTTATTATACAAAGTTTAAAAAGCTTTGGTGAAATAGTTCAGATTATTTTTCTTCCTAAGAAAAATCCACAGTTTCAAATTTAAATTTGTCGAACAGCATGGTGCAAACTCTCACCATTTCTCTTGTGACAGATTTTACAGACTCCCTCTGGAATTGTTGCACACTGTGTGAGAAACTTGAAAGATGTGCAGTGACTGGCAAGAGAAGCCAGAGCATCATGTGTTGTCCTTGGCAGGTCTTGAGACCAAACACAAACCTTAGATGCAAACTCACAACTCCCACATCCATTTATTCTGCTGTTTTCTGTGGGCCAGGCAAGGATTTCACATAGTGCCCTGCCTCCAACAGCTGGAGGTGGTGGCATCCTTCCTACTGTAATATCACCCCACTCCCAGCACTATGCTGACACAATTTGAACTGCTATTTATAGAGGGTCTTTCATGTCTCTTCTTCCCATCTATATCTTTCATATCCTCTGAATAGACAGAGTGAGAATTTGCCCATTATGTATACTCCCTATAATCTTTTGTGAGAAAATCAATCTCCTCTGGATTAAATTTCTTTGCTTTTCTTTGCAGAAATCTCTACATCTGACTTAAATCTTGCAAAGCCCAAATGCTTTGTTTTCCCTCTTTCATTTACAGGGTGCTGTATGGCCTTCAAATAAGCTACAGAAGAGAATTTTCAACACTGTTCTTCTACTGGAAGGTAGGCTGATTAGTAACAAATATGGAGAAGCAGAAAAAGTGCAACACAGGGAGAAAATTAATTCAGCCTATAGTGTTAGGGTTAAGGTTCCCAGAGACACAAACTTACAGGTGCATGGTCACTGTGGCTGGAAATTTCAATTGATGCATTTTTCTGGACCCAAGTTTTACTCTCTCTGGTGCAGAATTGTAAGAGAACTTCACTATTCAGAAGGGCTGCACAGACTTTTCAGGAGGGATAGGCAGGGCAGGCAAGGTGAAGCAATATGACTCTACTTAAGGTAGAAGTTTCACTTTAGATCACTTACAATTAGAGATGTTGTGTTTGAGAGCCTGTGGGTTAATTTAGAGGGAGGCAAAACAAAGAAGATATCAATAACCAAGCCAGGATGATAGCAATGATGAGTTAGCTGTTCTACAGGCCTTTAGAAGAAATCTCTTGATTCATAACCCTTATCCTTATGGGACATTTCAATGTCCCACACAGAAGCTGGGAATACCCTACTGCTGCTTCATGGACAAGTAAGCTGGGAAATTCCTAAAGATAGTTGAAGATAATTTCTTTTCACAATTAGTCAGTGAGGCAGCTAGGAAATGTGTCCTCCTGAACTTGTATTTGTGAATAAAGAAGGGCTTGTGGGAGATGCCAACATGAGCATGCACCCTGATGAGCAAAGCAATCCTGCTTTCACTGCTCTCTTCCAGACAACATCACTAACTTTTGGAATACAACTTGAAGTCTGTAGGTTGATGTCTTGTTGGTCTTACAGACAAGGGTATTTAGCCTTTGAATAGTGACAGCTTTATTTTCTGGCAGCATGAAAAGTTTCACCTCACCAGCTGCAGAGGATTTCAGTTTGTCAGCTTGTGTGCCACCCAGCACAGTGAGAAGAGATAATTGACATTATCTTTCTTTCATCTTCTGCCCAGTCTTGGTAGTCACTCCTGGGGTTCCTCATGCTGCTTTCATTCTGGGGCTCTCTTCCCCTGGGAACACAAATGTGAAAGAGACAAACAAAGTGATGTTATCATAACCCAGTGATAAATGTAGTCTGCAGGACCCCTTTGTTGGGATGTCATATGCAAAGTAGAAGCAAATCGTTATCATGTTGTCATCTTTCTACTGCAGCTATCTCCATTTAACTGAAGATGATATGTGCTCATCTGTCTGCATGAAGGAAAATTCAAATTAAAAAGAATTAATTGCATTACAAAGGCCAGAGGAAGGAACAGTTGTGTTTCCAAAAAGAATTTTCTTTCATCTGCTTCCTTTCAAGCACCTGTAATATTAAGATGGCCAGGATGCTTCAGACCAGTTCTCTGCTCCTTAATCTCTGCTGAGCATGTGTGTATTGAAAGCTTTTCCCTTTCTCACATTTCTGAGAAAATGTGTAAGTGCAGAATGTAATTCTTCAGAAAAAAAAGCAAACAAACAAACAAAGAACAAACCCATTTCTTTTAACTGTCTTCATCTATAGTTTTCTCAGATGTGGGAGTTTGGGAAGGAGAGGTGTTTGGGAGGGCAGCTGCTTTTTGTGAGTTTTCTTGCTGTGGGAGAACCAAATCTGAGCAGCACCAAATAGAGCAGAAGACAATTGCTCAGTTAAAAAGCCTTTCCACCAGCCTCTATTTCCAGTGAAAAACAAAAGCTTTGAAGAGAATTTTAGACACACAGTGAGAGTTAGACATCCTCTGATTCTGCATTTCAGTGTGCCTTGAAAAATTTCCCCTCGAGTCTCCAAGATATCCATGATGTATGACCAGGTAAGGGGATGGAATGAGAAAGGAAAATGTGTAGCTCATTGCATTCTGCTTCATAGATATGTCCACACTACCACAGACCAAAACTTGAATTATGTACTGTGGACATCCTTTAATAACAAAATATTTAGTGAGCCTCAACATGATTTATTAATGTTCACTAATAAACCTTTACCTTTCATAAATTTTGATCAGTATTTTCCCTGGCCACAGCATGACACAGTTAGAACTTTCACAAATACTATTATCATGCAATTTTTTTGTATTTTTTGAATTCTTTATGTATTCTTTTTTTTTATTATTATTATAATTCAGAAAACATTGTTTTCTGTACAGTGCAGAGTGTAGGCTGAACAAAAACACCAGCGAAGTTATCAGAAAGTACTCTCCTCACTGCAACAGAAATAGCCTCAGGTGCATTCAACTCATGTTCCATTACAGCTCCTTCATTTACAGTATGGTGATGGAGAAAAGGAATTAATTTCATATCCCCTCAAGCCTTCTCTGTCACTAAGCAATTGGTAATGTTTGATTCCCTTCTCCTTGGGTGGTTAATTTTTACTTGCAGTAGGGAAATGTTATTACCTTCATTCTGGTGTAGTTCTAGGCTATACCTGGTCTCCCAAACACATCAAGAGCATAAAAACTATTTACCAAAGGAATTTCAGCATATATATGTTAAAATTATCCATTAGTTTCAGCAATTCCTTGTACCCTAGAGCAACAAATCTGGCCTTTGGAAGCTAGTATTGTGGGAAGAATAAGCTGTCTATTCAAATGCAAAGAATTCCTTTGCCAAATTGTATTTTTTTCCCATTTGAAATCAATTTTCAGGCTTTATCACCTAATAAATACCAAATCCCAATTTATGTTCAGGTAGAGTATTATATGAGCATTCTTGGAACTCTGTCTCACTATTGAACCCTGCTTATATAAGATGAGCATTTTTCTTTAGACACAGATGTCAACCTAAATTGATGAGATTCTCCCACTCCTAATAATCGGGGTGAAATCTTTCAACAGTCCCTGCACAAAAATTCATAGCCCATGCTGTAATGAGCCATTCAGCATCCACATGAGAAGCTAGCAAGAAAACCACCTTCTCCAAAAGCTAAAATGGCATATTAACACTTGCAAAGCTTGGTATTGTATCAAAGAGAGGTGTGGAGCACAGAAGCACAGACTCAATCAGTGGGCTTAGGACAACAGGTTCAATAACATGAAGTGCTGGGTCCTGCACTTGGGACACAGCAACCCCAACCTTGCACCAACAATGGGAACAGTACTGACATGAAGGAGTCCACACAAGCCATGCAGCCAGGGAAATCCCTTACCTCACCTCGTAATTGGAATGTTATCAGCTCCCCTGATAGAGACAGATTAGGACCACAAAGCATTTGTTTTGGGTGGCACTGTGCACACAAAAAAACCCAATTGAAATCTGTATGTTGCTGAGTAATAGTGGCTGTAGCACAGATTTGTGAATCCCATCCAAAGAGGTTAAAAAGGAATTACAGACCACATGCATTTACCCTTTCCTGCTCCTACCCTCATTAAACAGTCACAGGGAATTTCTGCTGGCAGGCCAAGGGTGAAAAAAATTCCTCATTATACATGTTAAGGGAAATCTCAGTGAGTAAGAGTTTGAGAAACCTTGAAGTAAATAATAAAGGAAATGGGGAGGGATAAATTCTTTCACTGATCCTTAGCAGATACAAGTTTCTTGTACTGAAGGTAAAACATATAATTTATCTCAGCAGAAAACCTCAAATGTTTCTGATAATCTATATCATGAAAAAATTATAGAATCATAGAATGGTTTGGGCTGGAAGGGACCTTAAAGATCATCTAGTTCCAAACCCCCTGCCCTGGGCTGGGACACCTTCCACTTAGACCAGATTGCTCAAAGCCCCATCCAACCTTGTCTTGAACAGCTCCAGGAATGAGGCATCCACATCTCTGGGCAACATGTTCTAGTGCCTCACTGCCCTCACAGTCAGGAATTTCTCCCTAACATCTAATCTAAACCTACTCCTTTCAGCTTAAGGCCATTCACCCTCGTTCTGTTAGTAGATGCTCTTGTAAAAAGTCCCTCCCAGCTCTCTCCCTTTAGGTACTGGAAGGTTGCTCCAAGGTCTCCCCAGAGCCTTCACTTCTCCACTCCAGCTCTTTAGCCTGTCTTCATAGCAGGGGAGCTCCAGCCCTCTGACCATCCTCGTGGACCTCCTCTGGATTCACTCCAAAAGGTCCACGTCCCTCTTTTGTTGGAACCCCCAGAGCTGAACTTATTAACATGCAGAAATTACAATGTGTGAAATTGCAGCTTTTAACTGAAACCTGGCACTGATACAAATATGTTTCTGAGAAGGTAAATATGGGTTTTGATACTGACAGTGTTGAACCCCAGAGTGAGCTGTTATTTACTAATGTTTTCATACATACAAACCATACACCCATTAGCAAGCCACTTCAGTAAATAAGTAGGGTACAACTGTAGTTAGCAATTATTGCAACTGAGACAGTACTGAGTACAGGCTCTTCCCATCTGCACTCAGGCATACAGACTTCCCCTTTCAAACTCATTGCTTATGCTTACGTGTGAAAAAAATGAGCTCTCTTTCTTTATATGATTTGCCTTTCTACACTATCTGCAGAATACAAGAATAGCAGCAGGGATGAAACCCTCCAGCATGATTCAGAGAGCTAAGAAAAGCCACCAGCCACCCTGCTAATGTGATGAGAATTCACATGCAGAGCTGCTAACTGCTTCCTGCAAAAAGCCTCCCCCATGCTAGTACATGTCTGCTCACTGCCTTCACACCATTGCTCTCACACATACAGTGCAGGGGAGCATGGCACTAAAAAGTCTCCTCAGTGAAATCAGTTGTAATACTCCTGGTGAGTTAAACAGGGACCAGAGTTTGCCTCAGGTCTTGATGTCAATATGCCAGTGTAAAATTGCATCTTAACTGCAGGTCTGAGCACAGTGTGAGACATTTGCGTTTTGGTTTACCCTGGAGGAAAGTCTGGGCAAGTCAGTGTGTCAAAAGGTTGACATAGTTTCAATACATCACTAGGCCCCTGGCTGAGGCATGAAGAACATGCCCCCACCACACTTCTGTGATCCATGACCAGCTCATCTTCCCCTAGTATTGCAGCCCAACCTTTAACCAGATTCACTACTCTGGTAGGCATAGGATCCCCCAGCACTGGCTTAGCTTGTAAGCCCATTTAGTGCTAGACACATCTTAAAAGAAAGGCAAAATCATATTTCTTGTCACAGAAGACAGGAGTAATGTACTTTATCTACAGAATTTGGGACAAAGTTGTAAAAACCCCACCCCAACTAATAATAACAGCCACCTGAAGTATTTCTCTGTCCTCACCTACTCTGTCAGGACTTGTTTGCAGGTGTTGTATGGTTAAATTCTCAGAAGCAAATATCCATCAGAGTGTTATTCTGGAGATCCTGCCTTTTCCTCTGCTCACAGCCCACTGTTTACATGCTTTCTTAAAAGAAAAAATCTGTAAATATTTATGAACCTTCAAAATTTGTTCCAACTCACCCGTATTCACAGAATAACAGAATTTAAGGGTTGGAATGGATGTTACAGATCATCTAGTGCCAACCCTCTCTGCCATGAGCAGGGACACCTCCCACTAGATCAGGTTGCACAAGGCTCATCCAGCCTGGCCTGGAACACTGCCAGGGTCAGGGCAGCTACCACATCCCTGGGCAACCTCTGCCAGTGTCTCACCACCCTTATAGTAAAAAACCTTTGCCTAATGTCTAACCTAAACTTCCCATCGTTCAGTTTGAACCCATTACCCCTTGTCCTATTATTGCAGTTCCTACAAAGAGTCCCTCTCTGGCTCCCTTGTAGGCCCTCTGCATTCCCCTTTTCAGCTGTTATTGACAGAGTTTTCTTCATGTTTCAGCTTCATTTCTTTTAGCTACTACAGGGCAATACAGAGACTCTCACAGCTGCAAATTGTTTTTTTTTATTTATTTATACTTAGGCCCTATTGTCAGTAATCATATAGGGAAAAAAACCCACATTTTCTTTTCCAGGCACAGGGAGCACTGCTGGGTGTGACATAGGCCAAGTTCAGTCCTTTCATAGATTTAAGTTGACTCAAATGGGTTGAGGGAAAATCATGTATGACACTCGGGCCAAGTTCAGTCCTTTCATAGATTTGAGTTGACTCAAATAGGTTGAGGGAAAATCATGTATGACACTCCACATCACTTAAGAGTTAGTCACTTTCCTAGAGTCAGGCAAAGAGGACATCAAAGGGAACAGAGAGCTCTGCCTTACCCTGTTGCCTCAGTTTGGCCTGACTAGTGCAATTGCTCTATATTAGACAAGAGATAGTCCATTAAGGTCACAGGAACTGGTGATTTCACAGTGTCATGAATCAGATTCACATTCACTAAGCTTCAGTGGTCTCCATTTACTTGATCTTTTCCAAGCAGTGTTTGCTCTCACCCTGTTCTGATCTCTAACAAAGTCTGTAAGCCTCCTACAATTACCCAGTCTTAAGATAATGCTACATTTCTCTCATTTCCACTTGCAGAATTAAACATCTGGGAGTTGTTTGCACTAATATCAGTGTGAAAAATGTGAATACAATCTTTCAGAAGCATAGGAACACACTCCAACAATGATTATGGGGGGCTAATGATTGTATTGATGACAGTAAGCAGATGTTTTCATCTGTAGCAAGATTTAGCCTGAAGAGTTAAAATATATTAGACTCATAGAATCATGAAATCACTAAGGTTGGAAGAAGGAAGGAGATCAGGAGATCATGCCTTTCCTAAATCCATACTGGCTGGGCCTGATCCCCTGGTTGCCATGTGATGGTACTCAAGCTGATCTGCTCCATGACCTTCTCTGGCACTGAGGTCAGGCTGACAGGATCTCTCCTGGACAGAGAGATCCAGTTCCCTGGATCTCTCTTCTGTCCTTTCTTGTAGATGGGTACCACATTTGCCAACTTACAGTCAACTGGCAGCTCCCCAGTTAGCTAAGACTGCTGATAACGTTATCGAAAGTCTTGACAAACTCTTCCACCAGCACCATGGAACAGTACTAGCATGACACAAGAACAGGCTGACAGTGTAAATAATGGAAACTAACTCCACTAGTAGGATTGGACTGGGCCATGATTTTTCTTTCTATGTGGTATCTGCCTCTTTTTAGGATCCTATCCATTCAATTCACTTGGAGCTATTTCATTCCAGTAGTGGGTGTCGCACAACTTGCCACACAGCTGTTGTCAATTAATAACAACGGGATATTATAATAAAATGAACAGCCTATTAGTTCACATCCTGGTTTATTCTCATGCCTCACTCTCGAGAAAACCAACAGGCAGCTGCAGTGTGACTTTGAACTGGTCCCTATTCATTTCCTACTGGGGTGTGCTTGGACACCAAAATGTTTTATGCATGCACACCAGCTCAAAGGAGCCTCGTTCTTGCTTTGAGCATGTGAAAATAATACACTGGATCTGATGGTGATACAAATAGTAGTAATTATGCACAAAACAGCCCATGTTCTCTTGGTAATGGCACCTCATTAATTTTGCTGAAACATCACTAAATTATAGCAATGAATTCGGCTGTTAGGTTTGGGTTTGGATTTCTTTGTTTGTTTTTCCCTTTCATGAGCAAATTGTGCCACAAAAAAGTAAGATGGGGACATTTCTGCTGGGTTGCAGAGGACAAATTGCCCATCAGATAAAACAGTGGTGGTGAGAATAAGAGCTGTGATGACTAGTACACACTGAAATTGTTCTTGCTGACAGCTGTAGGGATAGGGAAAGTTTTGGCCAAAAAAATTCAAGTCTGTTACAATTAATTATCAATAAATTAACTTAATTTCCCCAAGTAGAGCCTGTGTTGCCCATGACATCAATTGATAAGTAGTCTCCCTGCCCTTTACTTGATCCATGAATTTTCTTCACATTTTCTCACCATGTCCTGTTGGTGGAGGGGATGGGTGGGCACCTGACAACCAGCCAAGGTAAGTCTAACACAATTCAAGTCTGTTACAATTAATTATCAATAAATTAACTTAATTTCCCCAAGTAGAGCCTGTGTTGCCCATGACATCAATTGATAAGTAGTCTCCCTGCCCTTTACTTGATCCATGAATTTTCTTCACATTTTCTCACCATGTCCTGTTGGTGGAGGGGATGGGTGGGCACCTGACAACCAGCCAAGGTAAGTCTAACACAATAATTTTTATGTTTTCTCCTTTTCAAAATTCTTTCTGTGACTATTTACTCTGTCAGCCTTCCTATCTGATATGTCTTATTTTCTCTCTCTTCTTTTAAGGTGTTTCTTACATAAATACATAATCACCCATGATTTTACTAAGCTTTAGTCACTAATTTGCTCCATTTTTATGCACCAGTTGTGCTACACAATAATTTTATTTCATTTTGTTTGACTTTTCAAAGTCCTTATTCAATCTTTACTAGTGCAACACACTATTCATTCAGGTCTTGAGGTACACATAATACATCTGACAAATGCAACAACAGTCTGTCCTCTAACAAGCTTAGAGCCCAAATAATAGGTGACAGAAGAAGCCTGAGCTGGGGCAATCAGGGAATGACAAGATTTTCACAGTATACTCTTGAGAGTGAATTGACCACAGGACATATAGAGATCATCACATCTTTGATGGCATGTAACCGTGTAATCAGGGTCTGATAAAGGCCTCAAGACATCAAAGCAACAAGGTTTTAAACCTTCTTGTTAGAGTTATGGGGACAACAAAACCAGTCATTCTTAAGATGGAGTCTGGTGTCTTCCTGAACAGGTCTGTGTGATGCTATTGCCTGCAGCAACACGAGTGTGGATTTGTATTTAATTTTAATCTTATACTTTGAAATTTTTTTTCTACAGTATTTTTTGTGTTTGCTTGTGAAGAGGGAGGGAAAGGGGTTTGTTAGTGTGTAGGTTTACAGAAGGTGAATGGCAAAGGTGCATGCTTGAAGGACAGCAGTCAGGACACAGCACCTTGGGAATGGATGAAGTGCTAGTGAGAGATCTAGTGAGAAAGCAGGATCATGAAATGGCTTTCCATGACCTTGCCCACCTGCACCTGTGGTAGCTCCTGTCCATGCTCAAGAGGTGAAAACATTTGAATTATTGCACAAGAGATGGACATTGTGCCTTGGACTGAGTGTTGCTGCAGAGCAGCTGATCACATACTAACACAATGACACCAGCCAATCTGCCACACAGAGCAGTCAGCAAGTGGCACCAACCCTGCTAACTTGCCAAACCACGTTAAAATAAACCATAAACTACTTTCCAAATAAGTAGTTGCTCTAGTTTTTACAGAGCAAACAAAGAAAGAGAAAAGAAGGAAGGTGGTCTGCAGGTCAGGAAAAGGAGTGGAGGAGCATGGCCAAAAAATGATCTCAAGATTGACTGTGATCTGCTTTTCAAAAAGAGTTTCTATTCCATCTGCAAAGAGTATATTTTATGATCAGTGGCACTGCTGGTAGAGAGGATAGACATTTTAAGAAAAAAATTAAATGGTTTATTTGATTATATGAGGATAAAGCATTTGTGCAGGCAAAGCATAATTAAATAAATACCTTTCTACAGCCCTCAGAACATTGCTGCAAGGTTAAGGTTCTGTCTTTTTCCCTTGTGCACTGATTGTGTTTTGCCTACAGACACACACACACTTACGTGTGCATGCATGCAGACTCCTCAAATCTATCAGCCTGCTGGATTTGCAATTTTCTTTTCTGATTTGAAATAGTCTTTTCTTACTGGAGAAATGCATTATTCCTTCATGTTTCTATATGGATAATGGCCCAGAAAGTCTAGTCACTGTAATAGCTTAGGTTTGTTTCCAGCTCAGCCTTGTTTCAAAAATCATTGAAGCTTCAGATTAAGCCAAGCTTTGTTTTTATCCTGAGTATGGACTTCAGACCAACCCAGGTAACATGTAAGCTATTTGTAAGGCTGGTTCTGAACTTTCCAATAAGAAAAAGACCCATTTGGATACAGATCTGTGTCACTCATCTGCCTTGATATGAACAGAAATGATTGTTAATAGCTTGAATCTAAACCATATTTTACAGTTCTTGAATTTCAAAACAGTTAAACAAAGGGTCTGTTGATATCTGCTCTTAGGCAAGAGGAGATCAAAGTGTGCTAAAACAGATTCTTTAGCACTCTCCCAGAGTCTTCAAATCTTTTTTCACTTAGTAAAAATTCGGGATGTTAGTGAAAACTGATTCACACTGTTACTGCAGGCAAATAAGGAATTATTTTCATGCTTTCTCTCTTTTTGAAGTATCTTAAGCCATAAGTAATTCACTGTAGTTTTAACAACATCCGTCATTTCCCTGGGAATACTTCACTTGTCATAAATTAAAATGCATTACCACTAATGAGATATTCTGATTTCAGATTGTCATTTCCTATTCTAAATATAAAAGTCATTACCAGCACATATGACCCCCCCAACTGAACAATTTCATCATCATTCCCAGAAGTAACATCAATACTTTTGTTGTTTCTTGTAAATGAAAAGCCTTTACCATAATGACCCCCTGGTAGTCAAGTAGAAGCCATTACATAGATACAAAAGAATGAAATATTAGCATCAGTGATTTAGCAACATTTTCTACTTAGAAGAGCAAGAAATAAATAAAGAAGGACCATTGTTTAAGTTCTTTTGTATGGTTATATATAGCAGCTTTTATTTTTGTTTCTGAACTCATGGAAGAAAACGCCTAAAATATGTAGCTGAGTCTCTAAAAACTGCAGGAACAACAGGCAGTGAAGTTCGTGCTACTTGTAAATCTCAATAAATGAAATGTCCTTCTTTTCATCACACCAATATCTCACTTTGCAAACTATATAGCTATTCACAAGAGGCCTTTTAAAACTCAAGCAGCAGATTCACAAACAAGCTGGATTTCATGGACAAATTTAGCCAAATGCAAACCTGATATCCCTGTCCTGCAGCAGCTCTCCTTTTTCAGCAGAACATTTGCAGTAGGAAATGTTTCTGTTAGCACCATCATTCATCTTATGATTTGGCCCTGTCAACCTTATACGCTCTATATTGGACATCCTGTGTTTGATATAGAATGCAACATGTCTAAGAAGGGAGTTGACAAGTAAACAGACATTTATAGACTCTCCCTTTATTTAGCACTCGTAGTTAAAACTATCTAAATAATTGCTGAAATCTTACACAACCTGTTCCTATTCTGTAATTGCATTGAGGATCTCTGTGCATGTCTACATATTACAACACACCTCTGTATAGCCCCTTCTGTGTTTTACAAGTTCTATTTTTAGATGAGTATTAGTAAATATATTAATAATGGTGATTAAATAAGTCAGAACATTTCTTCATCACTTACTACTTGGTACTGAGAAACTGTATTTTGTACAAACTGTTCTGCTTTATTCTAATAGGAAAGTCTTTCATAATTAAGCACTCTACTGGATATCTGGTTAGATCAATATTCACATAGGCACTAACTATGCCCCATTTTCCCATTTCATGCCCATTTGAAAGACAAGAGAACTTGGTGGATTTTTTTCCCAAATTCTTCTCCTTTTCTTGAGGATAAGACCATGTGAAGAGATTGATTAAGAGAGGAAGGATGTTCTTGGAACACCAGATCTAGTTTTCTGTTATCTCTACTAACCATGCCACACATACTTTTCCATAAAGACACAAGTATATAAGGTGATTTTTTACTCCTATCAGTAATCAGCTACTGGTTAGGAATATTTGGTTTGTTTCACTTCAAAATTATTCTTGTCCTTGTTTATTTCCAGCTGTTCTTGTATCAGCATTTAGGTCAGTTAAATGCAGTGAGGTCCTTTGGTTAGCTGCCAGAAAAAGGGTTTACATTTCTTCTGATTCTCCTTTCCCTCTTGCCCTTTCCTCTTCAGAAAGGACAGATCATCACAACTGTGCACACTGTTTTAAGTGGGAACTTACCAGTGGTTCACAGAGGGTAAATAAGATTTTTCCAGTCTCTGCTGGAAGTGCTGTGTCTGATCCAGCCACAGGTCCCTTGTTGGCCTTCCCACAGTTGTGTCTCAACCTGCTCATCCTGCAGCTGCTTAGTATAACAAAGTCTTGTTCCTCCCTCCTTTGTTCCCAGCTGATGAACTCAAACTTACAGCAGGAAATTTTAGCTACAAACTTGTAATTTTGACTTCTACAATTTCATTATTTCTCTATTATGTCAAGATTTAAGGTCATCCTGGTTTTCCTGTACTGTTGCTACCTTGCAGCTGTTACCACCAAGAGCTCACCAGTACGTTTCTGCCAAACTCTAAGGTATTTCTGAGTCCTGAAACCAGTCCCCAAGGAACTCAGTCCTTCTTTTTCTTCCTATAGATTAGTCCATTTTGACTTCTACAATTTCATTATTTCTCTATTATGTCAAGATTTAAGGTCATCCTGGTTTTCCTGTACTGTTGCTACCTTGCAGCTGTTACCACCAAGAGCTCACCAGTACGTTTCTGCCAAACTCTAAGGTATTTCTGAGTCCTGAAACCAGTCCCCAAGGAACTCAGTCCTTCTTTTTCTTCCTATAGATTAGTCCCCCTCCACTGCAAGCCTCTTGCAATCTGCTTATCAGACATTTCCTTAGCTATCATATACTAACAAACACATGAATCTCCAGCACAATTAAACATTTCTAGTGAGGAAATGTTTCGCTAAAGTCTAGACAGATTGGAGCTATTTCACTTCCCTATTATCAAAAATAAATTGAACCATGAGTATGAAGTATTAGGTTAGACTGACACATCTACTGTCAGGAGATGGCTCTGCGTTGTGTTTTATACTATTCCCCATCTAGTTCCTTGCCTTTAATTATTCTTTTAGAATTCTGGGATGAGTTTCTAGTTTTAATGCATTCAGCATATTGAACTCAAATTTGGTTATGGGAATTGGCATATTTTATCATCAAGTTAAGAATTACTGGGTTCAGTTGAAAATGCAGTCACATCTAATTGCTCATAAGGCTATCTCTCCATTATATAATACATCTATTTGGGTATCTATTCTGCTGAAGAAACTTTTCTTATTTGCTTTAAAGTACATTACAAAGTCTAAATGAGTGCTATTTTTCTGCAGCCGTAATCTTCTTGATTTTCAAATTGTCTTTTTTTTGTTGTTCTGCTCTTTCATTTTTATCTGATCAGTCTGATAAATGCCTGTCTCTCTATACAGAGAAAAGCTAGGAAAATTGTGCCCCACTTTTGTTTCCATGGTTCTTCATTTTACACCTGAGAAGGTAGTTTCCTCATACATACAGCAATTCTTAGAGTGTTTTTAACTTGGACAAGGACTCAAATATTAATCTACTCAAATGCATTCACACAAGCAAGCACAGATATAAACACTGGGGGAGGAGGGGGGAAAGCCAAAGATATGTGTGAAGTAATTGTGTATCACACAGTACAACAGTACATTTGTTTTGCTAAAACTAGCAGAGAGATCCTTTCTCATTGCAATTCTTACTAGTATGTCTCTAATCACCTGAAGTGTTTACGTTCGCCTGTAAGAGAACTGGAGGATTTGACCTAGCTAGATTTAGGATAAACAAGACATACAAAGGAAGAAGCTGGAGGTTTTAAAGGCAGGATGTTGCCAGGGTTACAGGAATTTGCTCATGCAGTCCTCTCCACCACACTTGAACTATCTCAGGACTGTTCCCTAGGTCCTCACACCGAATGCACACAATTCTTGAGAATGTCATTGATAGGCGACGGGAAATAGAAGATGCTGTGCTCACTGCTTTCAGCTCATTTTGTTCCTTATCAAGCCAAATATTCTATGTCAAAAAAAAAAAAAGAAAGAATGAGTTGACCTTGGGTTGAGGAAGTTAATTCCATTGTCAAGATGCTTATGTACTATTTCCTGACTGGCATCATTTGAGCAAAGCCTTAATGTTTCGTACTGGACTTCATGGTAAGTTGCTTTAGGCATCAAACAACTTTTTTAAACAATTCTCATTAAGGACAGCTGGAGATGTGACTTGTCTGAGACCCATATAGATAGAACTAAAAGACCTGTTAGACCCACAAGTAAAGCCAAGACCAGAATGATCTCATGCACTATATTTACATTTGTAAAATGCACCACAGAAAAGGGTTAAAATTACTTCTGCAGCACATCTTACCCATTTTTTTGTGAGAACACTTAGTGCTTTTCTCAGCACATCTTAGGCTTTGAAGACTCACCCCAAATGGGGGCAGGAACAGGTTCAGCCTGCCAGTGGGCATTCTGCCACTCTGACTGTATTATGGTGCTACACAAATGTGATACCAACAGCCCCAGCTGTTCAGGCATGTATGTACAAATGAAATGCAGAGAGTTCAGAAGAGCCATGACACCCTGCCTTGCATCACAGCACACAGCCCAGCCCAGCCCTGCTGCCTTTTGCACAACCTGGCCACAGAGCCTCTGAATTCCTGACTCCACAAGCAACTCCTAGCGCTCAGCAGCAGAGCAGAAGGGCAGGAGGTGAGCTGTGCTTTCCCCACCTGCCCCTAAAGGCGACTCTCCTGGCTCCAAGCCCTGCCTTAGAGGAGCAGAATTCCTGTGGGGTGTAGAGGAGGGTCTCTGAATACATGGAGGAGGAGATGAGGTAAAAGATTATGCTGGAGTGAAGAGAACTCACTGTATGACCTTGAATAGCAATGTTCACTGTGGAGACACATCCCAGACTCGGCACCTCTTCTTTGTTCCTGTTCCAGTTGAGCACTCAGTGTACCAGGTCTCTCCTAATCAGCATCACCCTTTGTGAGCAACACAGGAAGTTTCCCATTTTCTAGACACATCAAAATAATGCCTTGATTGAATCTCTTCCCTGTAGAGAAGCAGAGAGAGAAAGACCTTCTTCCATCTCTGCCCCTACACTAAGCCCCTTAGTGCAGCATTATCGACAATACTCAGAAACAAATTTAGCTCACTGCCTTCAGAACTGAAAAACAGGGCAGTCAAGAGCAGCATAAAATCTGTGCTATCCCTGCTTTAAAATGCCCTTTAACTGACAATTCTTAAACTCAGCATGAGAACAAAGGCATGTTCAGGCAGTGAATGACTTAAGACGCAGTGTGACAAGGTTACAAAACCTATACTCCTCCATCTCATTTGTCCTAAAGTTTATCTCCATAGTCTTGGTCTTACTAAGTAACTGCAAACACCCACTGTGGACAGTTTGTCTTCTTAAAATGAGGGTCTAATACTGTGTGACCCACAGCAGTAGTAGCACCATGGCTAAAACACCCTAGCTGGATAGAGGGAGTATATGTCTGCAAGACAATAAATAGACTCTTGCAAGCAGTTCCCATTGGAAGTCTTGAAAATCATGCAACATGGTTACTTAAACAGTTGGCTTAGCTAACACAAAGAGACAACATTCATGTATAAAAGACAGTATCAATTTGTTGGAACTTTATTCCATGGTCTATCGGTCCTTGGGGCAGCATAAGAGAAGTTGCACACAAAACAAGAAAACAGGAAAGAAAGCAGTGGTCCTGGCAAATGGCATAGCCATTTATTCTAATTAACTAAATTTAATTATAGGAGTCAGACAAACTCTTTCTACAAGCAGCCAACAAAATCAATACGAAGGATTAGTCATAGCAAATTTAGTAGTGCTGCCTGTTAGGAAGGTGGATGGACATTTCCTATTAGAAGACCTGCTTTTGAGCTAATTATTCCTTGCAAAACTTAATCTGTCTGAACTGAAATTGTCCATATGTGATACTTCATTTTGACTGATCCTTCCAGAAAATTTTAGCAAGAAAAGTCTAACTATTTCCAAGCAGGATACTGCTTGGCCATGTTGCTTTCCAGTACCTTTCCACCTTATTGGAGGACCCAAAACCAGCTAAGCTTCACAGTCCTCAGACATTCCACAGATGCTCTGGAGAGTTCAATAGCTACTGGCTTTGATGACTAGAGGGACAGCCCTCCCTCACTGACATAACCCAGAAAACTGCTCAACGTGCAGGAGCACTGGGAAACTCCCCTGAACTGCTGCATTGAGTCATTCTGAACCTACATGGCATAAACAAGGAATTTCTACTTAATTGTACCTTAGGTGGCACTCAGGCAACCCAAGGGAGGGACCCGTAGTTTATGAATAAAGAAGGATGCAAATCAAAATAGAAAGAAAGGAAAAGACTGGCCAGGTACAGCAGGTGTAGGCCTGTGACAAGAAGAGGAGGCTGCACAGAGGAGCAAAAGCTTGAGAACTGGAACCACATGAAACTCATGAGGTTCAACAAGGCCAAGTGCAAGATGTTGCAACCCCCGATATCAATAACAGGCTGGGAGATGGTGTAGTGATAGAACAAGGGGTAAAGGCTTTAAACTCAAAGAGTATGGGTTTAGATTACCCTCTGGCCTATCACACTTTCAGCTCTAAACATCTGTTTGTGTAAGGATCAAATAGAGAATATTCTTGCTTTCACACAGTGGTATTATTCCAACATGTATTTGTTGTCATCCTTGTAGAAATAAAACATGCAGTTGTTCAAACAAGAACATGATGCTTTAGCAGAAAAATGCCTAGTGGAGCTGATATGTCTCTCCTCCCTCTAGTCCTAGACTCTTCCTTTCATCTTTCAGATGAGAATACAGACAACATGGCTGTTGGAAGGACATTATAATCTGATCTTTTCAAATCCCAGGTTGCTAAACTGCTTCCCAGATGATTCCCTAAGAAGTCCTTCCTTGCAGCAGGCTTGATGTGCAGATGCTTGACTCTCCATAGGACTAGTTTGCTGGCAACAGGACAGCCCTGTACTCTTCCCCACCCCCTGGAAGGCAGCAAATGAAACCAGCACAAGGATTTGGATATTTAAGCAGCACACACTATCTAACCCAGAAACCTGTGAATAATGATGAAGCTTAAATGCCAAAGCACCCATAGTCTCAGACCTATGGCATCATGAGTTATTTCCCTTTGATAAGCTCCATTAGTGATTCTGTGCCTCTCATGGACAAGTCAGCCTTGATCTAAAGGCCCCAGCAACAGTTTTGGTGACACCCCTGCCCAGATATTCACAGTGTGATAAAATCTTTGAAATATCTCATTCCATTTACATTGAAGAGGAGATCTGGCCTCTTAATGGGTGTATCATAGTGAGCCTAGAGAAAGTCTAATGAAATCCATGCTGGGATATTACATTATCCTGTAGGCAATAAAGCCATCAAAACAAAGCCATTCATTATCTTTCCTATTAGGGAAGAAAACAAGTGATCTATATAATTTAGATTATCTCATCGTCCTCCCCGGTCAAAAATGATAGCAGCATAATGAACATTGAAAAAAGCAATGTAAGTTATTCACTTGTTTGTTTCCAGTATAAGAAAGCAATGCCTGAGAAGGCAGAATAAGCTTGAGGGCTCAGCTGCATCAAAATTGTCTATTTTACAGCTCATTGCATTGTTAAGTAACATTATAGCATAATTTGGCCTTTGGGATATAGTTTTACATAGGGTAGACTAGCACTTGCAGATTTTTTTTAATATCCTTTTCCCCCAAATCCTTTACACATAACCAAATTCAATATTTGGATTTTCAAATCTGCACTAAATGGAGATGACTATGAGCATATACAACAGTAGGCTGCTTCTTGACTCCAGTTCTGAAAACATAATTATTTCTAAAGTGATATATTAAACACTTCAGAATTGCTCATCTCTATGGTCTATCTTGTTAAAACAGATTATATGATCTTTATGATAAGAGCTCTGTCACTTCCACATGCCATAAGGCTATGATCATAATAAGTGATTTGGGATGTTAAAAAAATACAGTGATAATAAGAATTTTTGTCCTGTTCCATAAGAAAAAAAAAACTACTTCTGTGGCTGCACCATTTTTTCCCAATCTCTTCCTCAGTCTGTCAGTTGTCATAGCTTTCAGGAAATTTTGAATCAAGTGCAACAAAGAAACATGAGTGTCAGAAATGTTTAGTTCCTCCAGTAGAAACAAACATATAAAACAGTGGAAACTTAAATTTAGCAGCATTGTAAATTAAGGCTCCTTACTGTTAGAGAACAAAGCAAGCAGACTGGGTGACAGCCTTTTACCTTTCTCATGCTCATGTATTCCTCTGCCTCACACAAGATGACTGACATATATTGAACACATCATCTTGGAAAAAGCAGTTTCAGAGAACTACCACTGGCATGTTTGATTTTGTACCTAGATTTTTCCTTTACACAGTCATATTTTAAGTTGTGCATAGGCTCTTGGTTAAACTTCTACATTTGCATTGCTGCAACATTTTATATAAAAAGCACATAAGCATGAACTGTGTGTGATTCCTCTAACCTGCCCTAGTAAACTGTCAAAAGTCTCAATGAAAATAATCCCAGGAGTTCTTCTACATACTTCTCAATTTAACAAGCAATCATGTCTTTGTTCCCCAGTGAATTCAGAGCTGCATAACCCTGAGTGCAAAACAGATCATTACATGTATAATCTCATCCCTAATTCACTTAGTTATGCGAGTAGCAAATAAATCTCCTAATTCATGCCCCTCAGGAGGTCTGATTCTCTCCTGCTCACAATACTGTACTGCTATCTGATGTCATGTAGCCAGGAGAGCTTTGGATCTTCAATGAGTTGGAGAGCAATGCTTATTGTTCTAAACCTTTCTTTCCTAAAGCTTATGTAAAGCTGAAAGGATATGGTCCCAAGAGTGGTATCCCTGTAAGGCTGTATACACAAGCCTGGCAATAATAATGATGATATTAGTAAGACACAACTCTACATTGCAAACCTGCTTTATACTCAATTATAAACTAGCACTGACCAAACTTTGGAAAACACACCACATTATGCTCCCAAGGCTAAACACAGGGAAAGTACATTAGCCATCCACAAGCCTTGGAAGTTAATGTTCCTGCTGCAGGAAACCAATCACACATAGTAAATGGAGACGATTTACCCCAAAACTGCACTATTTCTCCAAACAGCTAATTTGTACTTAGACAATGAGGAGCACATTCCAAAGGTAGCAAAAGTGATATTCAAACTAAAAGACACCTGAGGTCATATTTTTATTTTTCAGACTGACTCCATGAAACCAGGGGTTTATTGAAGCTGTTATTGGGTGAGGTTATGTTATGCAGAAGCTCAGAACAGACTGTGCTATCTGTTCCTTTATGTTCCTATATGGAGTTTTGCATTATCCTTTAATCCAACACTTGAATCAGTTCCTAGGTTATCCAATCGATGCTATTGGTAACTTCACTAGCAGCTTCCAACTGTTGTTTCTTAAAGAATTACCAGAGAGCCCATAGAGGTAGAAGAGATAGCCTTGCCTTGCCAGGAGCACTTCTGAAACACACAATGCAGTCTACACTTCAGGCAAAGCTGACTTTCTAGGCTCTGACAACGTGAGAGCATGTCACCAGGAGTCCAATAAGGCAACCAATTTCCTCAAATGAACTAGGATGTTACAAACAGAGAAAATATTCCATATACAAACAAACCATCAAAGTGTAAAGATTAAAGTACACAGTTTTTACAAGATGAAAGACAGTTTAATAGGCATTATTCTAGTAGCAGGTCAGCTAGGTCAGAGCAGGATGTTAGATCCTGCAAACCATGAGGTATATTAAGGAGCAAAGAATCGGAGAGTACTGAAGATGACTGACTTGTATACAAATAAAGACCAACAGAGCTGGTCCACTTCTGTGCTCTGTGAAAAGAAAGAAAGGAAAGTAAGGAAAGGAAGGAAGCAAACAAGCAAGCTAGCTTGCTTTTATCTAGCTAAGCTTACTAATAAAATCAAGAGAATCAACCAGAGATTAGAAAAACAGCATTTATGGAATCGCTACCCAGAGTGAATTTCCAACTGAGGCAACATCCACTTTTTCTTTGGACATCTAATAGATGCTTACGTAATTTTCTGAGTCATTTTAGTGGAATTATAAAAATATGACCACCTACATAGTAGAACTTACATTGATTCTTTTCAGATTTATTTTAGATGAGTTCTTAATTCATTTTACACTGTTAGCACATTACAGTTACCAATTCAGACACAGTTGAATTCCTGAAAATCTAGACAGTACTGAGAATCTGATAAAGGGAGAAATATCTGAGATACTAAGTTCACTGGCATCAAAAATATAAAGGCTGCTAATTGGGAAAATGTGTGAAATTCTTGAACAAAGCACTGACCATGTCAACAGTGGGGACAGGGTGAAGTGGTAAGAGGAAGAGCTTGTCTGGAAGCTAGCAGAGAGCTAACAGCTACCAATTCACTGTGCTATCAGGGAAGAGCTAAGCAGTGTGTGGGATAAAATGCTGAAGCACAGAAACATACCACAACTCTCACACAGACATCCCAGTGAAGAAGCCTCCTCTGGCTTGTGTGCAAGTTGAGGTCTTATTCAGCCCTAGGTACAGAAAGGATTATATCATTTGTTTACTTCCCTGTCATGTTGCAGTGAGTGAGTTTCTGCAGAAAGCTGCAGAATGCCACATGGTCTCCCAAAGGCAGTATTATTGATTCCCTCCTTGCTCCACCTTCCTCCCTTTCTCACCAGAATTTAGTCACCTCACGTATGCAAACAGTGAAGTTGCAGGAAATGAGCTTCAGCCAAGCCCACATAGGTTTTCACAGCTCCTGTTCACTGCCAGCTGTAGCCAAGCTGGTTCAGAAGTCCAATACGTTGTAATTACACTCCCTACTGTCACTACTACACACAGAGTTTGGGGAGAACCTTTCATTTGCAATGGGAGGTGCTACCAGCTCCATGGGGAGGTTAGCTCAGGTTGGCAAGTCACTTGTTGCTCTTACACTTGACCCTCCCTTAATCTCCCCCACACCCCTTTGGGCAGCAAGCTCCTGCCTTTGTGATCCTTGAAAATCTACCTTTCCTGAAAACTTCCTTTAGCCTGGGACTGCAATTCCTGCTTACACAGGTTCTTGCAGAGAACTCAACCTCTACTTTCAAGCTACGGCTCAAAACCTCCAGTTTCTTCCTAGCAAGTTAGGGCTTAGACATCCGCCGAGGAATTCAGGAGTGATACCAACATTGTTTCCAGCACAAATCCAAAACACACCCCCATAATACCTGCTATGAAGGAAAAGCTCTAACCCAGGCGAAGTCAGTTCACTCTCAGCCTTTCCCCACGGGAGGGATGCTCCAGGTCTTTAGCCACCTTAGTGGCCTTTCACTGGGCTCCCTCCAGTTTGCCCATGTCTCTCTTGTGCTGGGTAGCTCAGAACCGCACTCTGTGTGTGACCTCACTAGGACTGATTAAAGGGGAAGGATCATCTCCCTTGGCCTGCTGGCACCACTCATAAGGAAGCCCAGGATTTGGCTAGAAAACTCGTTTGCCTTCTTCCATTTTGGTAAACTGCTGCTTCTGTCAGCTCAAATGCAGGACGGATCCCCTGTGGCAGCACACTGCTTTGTGTGGCATGATTAGATGGAAGAGGACTGATAAGGACTGACTGCTGGGAGACTAAGGTGCTCTTTCCAGCTACACTCCAAGTTGTTTGTCTTTTTGTACCCTCACTGTTTTGGATAAATCAGTTTCTCACAGACAGTACATCTGGGAGACAACTAAGTGAAAAATTCCCTCCTTGACACCACAGTTCACAACTGGCACCATGATTTTGCAGTAGGTATCCAAACACTTCCAAATAACACCATTTATTGAAAATGTTTTGAAAATACATTTGCATGTTACAATCTTAGGAAATGCTTCACCTTTCACAAACCAGTGACCAGTGACTCTCTTTGGGGAAGACACAGTGACACCAATCCTGTCAATAACTGACATTTCTAAGGCACATATTTGCAAACTCCTTTTGAAAAGTGCTGACATAGGAATACACTTTATATTTCATTACCATTAAAGCTTGTTTTAGTGATGACATAAAATGGTTGTGCAACCTGAGATTTTCTGGAGCAGCACAAAGCTCTCAAACTCGCTGTTTTACAAAGCTGTAACAAGGGACACGGTGCTTTTTATTTTTGCACAGATATTTATCTTTTAATGAATTTTAAAAGTCACTTTGCCCAAAACCAAAATGAAACACAAAGTCCAAAATTCTGAATTTTTCTTTATGGGAAAGTGTGTCCCAGACATCTGGAGCTTGTCAGTTACATAGCTCTGGTCCAGCTTCTGTGACAGGTCTGATGATGCCCCATTGCTAAAAGGATCCAGCCTTATGCCCAGTACAGCACCTCTTGCCTTCCTCTTCTGTCTCAGCTGTTTGGGCTCCAGTCCTAGCTATCCAGGGCTGCCTACAGTTGTCATGCAGTGGGAAAACTTGTGATTTCCAAACTAAAATATGCTGTTCTATTCTATTGGGGAATAAATGCTGTGATGATGGAGTGGTCAACAGATGCAGGAAAACAAGAGTGAACATTACTTAATTCACTTTATATTCATTTGCTGGAACTGAGTGTGGCATAGCTGGAGCCCAGATAACACTCCAGGTCTAAGACTGATACTTCTCCAACTTTCACCCAAGTGGTTAAATTACATTTTAATGTAGGAGTGTATTTACTTTCTCTCTTACAAAATACATATACAAACCCACCTTCTAATATCAGTTCTGTAATTCTGTAGGTCAGAATCACATTCTGTATTATCATACTTTCAGGAGTAACAGAGCAAATGAACTTAGGTGAAGACAAATCTTTTCACTTACAAAAGCAAACTGAAAAAACATGTAACCAACATTGATTATTACAATCACAAAGAGCTGAAATGCAGCAACAGTTTTTCATTTGTACATATTGAATAGCAGAAAAGTAAAAAAGTATATATACAACAAACGTAATAGGGAAACAACCCCAAAACAGTTCTCTACTGCTCAAGAATGAGACAACTTTCCCTTAAATGTTTTAATGCATCCCCTCTCATTCACAACAACTAATGCATTTTACCTTCCTGTTTTAAGGCAAACTGGAAACAGTCAAATCATCCTTCAAATCAAGAACAGCTGTGAAATAGTGAATTAACACATTCACCTGAGATCAGTCTGAAATTCAGGACAAGATCAATGATGATTAACAGCTAAGGTGCACAACTTAATAAGCTTCTAAACTATGTTTCATGGTTTTTAAAAAGAAACAGTATTTATACAGAACAGTTTTTGCTACAGGACAGTAAAACTGTCATCTGTACAGAGAATTATTGAAAACAGTAGAGGAGCAGACACTATGAGAATCATAAGCAGCTTACTCTTCTTCTTTCCTCTGTTCAATATTATCCAGTTCCCAATCTTCTGTAACATAAAAAGAGGGAGGAGAAGGAAGAATAAATTGAAAAAAATAATGATTAAAAATATTTCTTCTGTAACTCAGTTTATTTCATGCCTATGCAATTTGCTCTCAGATCTGTTGACTGACTTCAAAATAGTCCAGACTACAAGTACATCTGATTCAAACAGCATAAAGCAAAACCACAAAGCTAAATATAGTCTACACGAGTATCCAGTTCTGATTAATAGGTAGAATTAACCATGAGATAAAAAGAAATGAGCCAATGCTTCTATCCTTCTTTTATATCTGAACTTAGTTATCTAATCCTTTCTAGAGTAATTCTGCTGAATACAATTGATATTCACTAGTGACATGCTCAAACAAAATCAGTTTGACTACGGATAACCACTTGAGAGCATCACAAAAGTACATTAATCCAAGCACTGAAAAAGTCACATCTGCAACAGTAAACAGAGAACTACCGTTCATAAATTCCACTAAGGAAAGCAAGAGCAAAAATAAAGGGGCTGTCCTATACTTTGTGTCTCAAGAAACAGAAGCATTGTGATGTTTGGAGGTGGGAAGGATCCAGGCAAGAGTGAAAAGGAAAGTTTTGATGACTTATTTTTTTAGTAATTTTAGGACATGCATCAGTACTGCATCTACAGGTACCAGGTCATGAAATCATTTAAGATTCTATCTTCACTCTCATGACTTGGGTATAGATTGTTATCTTTAACATGTGGTACATGAGAGGGGAAAAAAAGAAATAAATAGAAAATCACAGAAGAAACCCATGCTGCAACTAAGGACTGAACTCCAATTTCTAGCATCTCATGGCAGTATTTTAATCAGGAGACCATTAGGCAGAAATGCATTGTCCATATGCAGCCTCAATTGTCTATTTGGCACAGCTGCTTAGTGACTACACCATGTGAGAGCAATACAGTCAGAGGGGAAGTTGTGTCCTGCTTACAGAAGTGCTCAGAAATGCTGAAAGGCATGAATCAGAGTGCCATACCAGCCACAACTCTGATGAATCTGCATAGGAAAAATAAAGTAAGACTGTTTCAAACTCAGATCCTGCAGACAACAGGTGTCTCACAGGATATATAACCCCCCAAATGAAAGGAAATCTACGACTACCATGTTTACAGGCAAACAAACGACCAATCCAACATCACTTTGGCAAAGCCTATGGCAAAGAAAGCTACAATTTTATAAAACTTACTTGTATCTCTATCACTTCGCAGATTAAATCCAACTATCTATTCTGGAATGTCTTTGTGGTATCAGTGCATCAAATGCAATTACAGGTGAATATTAATGCAAAATAAAAAGTCATGTCTAGATTGTGTACTCAGTGATTTCAACTTGCAAACTGAAGTCAACAAAAAATAAAACACAATTTAAATATACAGTTTCAATACATCTTCAAATACTAACAACTTGGTTTTGTACAGCATCCTACATATAAGATGCACCCAAAACACTCAGCAGACTTTAATACCACAATTGCAGAGTTAAGCAGCAGAAGATGAAAACAATTAAGTGCTACAGGTAAGAAAGAAGACTTAAGCTCTCAGATGGGATTTGAAACAAAAGGGAGAATTAAGGTAACTCTGCCTATTGTTTTAAGTCTAAAATAAATCTGTGTCATAAAGCAGTATCAAAATGTTTCAGTTTACCTCAACAGCATCATCCATTTCTGTGCTCTCAGCCAATCATTTCAGCTTGTATCACAATGAGGAAACTCTTTCTCTGGAGAGCTGTCATCACTTAGGTCACTGTAGCTGTCACTGTTAGAAACAATAAGCATTCAGAAGAATCGAAACCAAATATTTTATTTCAAACCCTCCAACCCATGATGCACATGATCAACACTTTCCTCAAATGCAATCCATTTCTAGAAAACTTCTTTAAGCTCATGTTTAAAACACAGTATTTTACAACATCTTCCTCTACAGGAATGGGCTTAAGTTTGGAGTCTAAGACCTGCTGAGAAAAAAATATTCTACGTGAAAAATGGTATGTTCAGTTTCATTTTGCTTGGCTCCTGTACATTTATTGTACAGTTTGCTGGTGCTGTGTGCCTATGATTATGACTAACAACATGGAGAATAACAAGTCTACAGAACAGGAATAAAATAAATTTCTCCTTTATGGAAAAAAAATTATTGTTTTGACCAAACAAAAAGTTAAGATAACTTAATTTGCTCAGAATTCTTCGATTTACACTTAAATTACAATTCTTGTTCATCCAGTAGGAACATAAATCATTTTCATTGCACCAAGCAATATCCTTGTAGCTTTTCCCTAGGTTTTATCCCCTTTTGCTGTTTCCTGAGAGAAGCAGACTGGTATTCACAGAGCAAACTGCCATGCAAGTGATTGTTTTATACGTGGCCAGAACAAGGAAAACAGTGAAGAACAGGAATCACCACAGTGACTGAGAGAAAGAAGTGCCCACAGAACCACATTTTCAGTCAGCTGGTACCTCTGTTGGGTCTCCAGGTTTATCTTAACTCTAAGTGCACTTCAGAAGTGCCTCAAGCCTCAACCTCCCCTACTATACTTCACTTCTACAGTCTATTTTCCAGATACTTGAATTTCCCAAGACCAGAAGTCAGCAAAGGGAGCCCAGGGAACTGACAAGTACATTTGAGCACTCTGGCCAGTCCTGTGACACTTCAGAGCACAGGTTAACACAGTACAGGTGGGGATCTCAAACCTCATCTGTATGGGTACACTGTGACAGCCTTGGGTACCAACTCTACACCAGCCACTGCACACCTGTCTTGTCACATCTCAGTCTTAGTACAAACAACTTCATCCTCCAGCCAACAGGATCTCAGTCATGTCATGCTCCCCACCTCTAGGGATGACCTACTCCTGAGACATCAAGCACAGACGCAGCCCATGACCCACCTAGACACAGCCTTACTAGGGCAATGTTTCTAGGGGAACTATGTGCCCCCACAGCTGGAGATCTTTCATCAAGACTTCAGTGTGGAACAGTGAACAAACTGCACTCAGCTATACTGGTACTTACTACTGAGCACCGTTTTGTAGCCTGAATTTCACCCTCTCTTCTTTGAGTGAAAAGAAAAACCAAAGAAAGAATAGGTAAAAAAACCCAGCCATTTTAACAAGAGTGTGACAGGAGGAATGGCACCAGCAGTCATCTCATGTAATTTGTACCTCTGACTGTTAGGAAAGCCTCCCACAGTTACAGCAAGTCACTGTACCATATTTTCTGTAAGACAGTGCAGATATTCTGCCTGTTCTTTGCATGGTACACACACTGCTGATGCAGTTCTGATAAAGAGTGTGTCATATCAGGCTAGTGTGAAATGCTCAATTTGATCATTTCACCAGCTGGTAATCAATTACACAGATCAAGTGAGGGAAGTGTTGTTAACAGTATGATCAAGCATGCCAGATGCACACAGACAAACACAACATCACAGACGTTGTACTTACTTTTTTCTGAAAGTATCCATGGAAACATGGAACAAAAATTCAGTATTATTAAAACAGTTTTGCATTTGCATATCACAGCAAAATAGCGTTCACAGAACATTCATGACTGTAGGGAGCTGCACAGTCTTATGACAGCTCAGATTTAAGCCCAAAGTCTTCAGAGAACTTTTTTTTTAAAATTAGCTCTGCTGCCCAGTGGCAGTCACAGCCCAAAAACATGCCAGAGCTCTGCATACAATACAGTATGGGAAGCAGCTGCTTAAGTAAAAACGCTCGAGAACCAGTGAGGTTTTAGAGAACTGCCCAGCTTTGTCTCCTGAAGGCAGTTAGGTGCTGATCCTCACTCAGGACTCTCATTGTAGGTCCTTTCCCACTCAGTGACAGGTTTTAGAGACATTCGCTCATAGAAGCAAGTCACACAAGGCTGGATGCTTCCATCATTTCACTGACATATCACCCCAGCTTCTCAAGCCTGTTTCCAGTTTGCAGAAGCTGAGGGTCACTTGGCTAGCCATCAGCTCAGAGGCTAAAACACTTACTCAGCTGATGACAATTTGGCTCCTGTTCCCACACTGCTCAATTTCAGCACAAGATTTAACACCACATTCCAGAGAAGGTCTCTCATCTCACATTCTTGACTTCTGCAGTAACACCTCACAGTCTGCCCTACTTCAGGGCTGTTCTATTGGGTATAAGTCAGCTTCAACACTAACAAAGAGTTAAAGGGGACAAGAAAGGTAGGGGAAATGCCCAGGTAAGGATCAGGCCTTGGGCTTCAGATACAGATAACTGACAGTCTCTGTTTCAGCTACTTGAATGATATCTCCAAGCACTCCCAGGAACTATGGCATCATACTAACAAAAACAAGTGGGGCTCCAAGGAAACCTCAACTTCAAGAGATAAGCTGCCAGTGGACTTGAAGGCAAACAGGGACTCATGAATCACATCTGGATGTCACAGCTTCAAACCAGTGCTGGTGTCCAGTTTGTGATATGAACCACAAACAAGTCATCACCTCTCTTTGGAATAAATGTGTACTTCCTTCCCAGATATACTGGGTAGCTACACAGATACTAAAAATCAAAAAGACAGTTGGATGCTTTGTGCTCACAGTTGATAATATTTTGTGACCTTACTTAAATCTCCTGGCTATGAAAGTGGTGGTGGCGAGAAATAAAATAAGCTCAGTTTTCCTTTAAGAAACTATTTTTCATGCTGAGCCCACCACTGAAAAAAATATGCTTTTATTTCCTTCAGCAAGTTTTCTCTCAGTTTGTGTATATATTAATTAGTAGTTAGCTTGGGCAGGAACGGGACACTCACTTCATCTTGTTTGTAACAATTCTTACAACAGTGGACCCCAAACAAAAAAAGAGTTACTGAGCAGATTTAAGGCTACCAGACTTAAGATGAAACCCCAGCAGTTCTATTTTTCTCTATTTTTACTTTTTTTGCGAGATCTGGAGTATAAAGTAGTGGCCAAGAAAAAAAAAAAAACCAGAGTATGCAGTATCACTGCAGCTAGTCAGTCACTTCAGTCTCTAAGATGAAGAATTTTGGCCACTTTGATGGTATGGAAGGCAGCACTGCTGGTAGCATGCAGCATGAAGCTGGAATGCATTACCTCAGCAACCAATCTCAGCTGCAAAATCCCTAGAATTAAGACTCAAAATCCATTTTAAACCTGTAGTTTTCAAGCAGGCACACAAAAGCACCAACCTGCCTGTTTTCAATGTTTTCATTAATAAACAGGCAACTGTAAAATAGGTACTCCTTGAAAATTCTGTTTCACATGGAAATTCCAGATCAACATTCTTTAGAAATAAAGTATTTGACACAGTTTCAGAAGAGCTTTTTTCATTGAATTTTAATGTACAATTGACAAAAAACTCCTTTTCCAGAAATGTCAGCAATTCAAACAACTGTTACATTAATGCTACGCCCTGCAAAGGCAGGAGCCAAGCCAAGGGCATTTCTTCCTCGATGCAACTTAAAGATGAATGTAAATTACATTTAATACAGGCCGTGATTGCTTAAAACAAACAATTGTTTAGCTTTCAAGAACCCTGCAAAAGGAAATCTGTCAATAGTTATCATCTATTCCCCCCCAAAAAGCTGAATGATTAAAATGATTATAGTCATCAAAACATTATTTAGAATAAATGCACATTTGATCGTGCAATGGTTATAATTGCAGCCACCCATGGTGCATACTTTTATGATCATTATATGAACATAAAAGTTATCATACATCATTTATTATGATGGTCATCATTATACAATCCTGTGCTTCCACAAAACAGCATTTCATTAAGGAATCCTGCAGCACAGACCCAAGGCTCCCCAGTCCCAATCTGCCAGACACCTGCACTCACGTAAGTGGGCCTAGAACAACACCTTCATCTGAGAGAGTTACCACCAACTTCTTACAAGCAGTGGAGAGAAACAGGCACTTGCAGCATATAAAATGTGTATGTGACCCACACAACAATTATAATGAGCTATTTGGCTCCTTCAAGTGCATTTTTACTCAATGACTACAGAAAAAGTCTTGGGATGTCTAGCTCAGAAGGGTCTTCACTGTAACATCTAACATTTAAATGACTATCCTGGTTTTAGTAACAGACATAACTAGCCATTACTAAGTACCACTATGGATGAAAAAGCATTTCCTTTAAAACTTTTCTGTAGTTTCCTGTAAGAGTTCTGAGGTTAACAACAGGTCTTTGCTGCCCTGACCTTCCTCACCTGGGGCCTTCTCCAATGGTAACTCCCACTGGAGTCAGCCTACTTGCCTTCTGTGGTGATTGTGATACTGACTCCTGTTGGTGAGGACACTATCCCTGCCAGGACAGCTGACACCCCTGGCTCTCAGATTGTTGTCTTTTGTGGACAGACCCTCTCTTGCTGGCCTCTTGATAATCTTCAAATCACAACACTTCCTTCACTTTCCTCTGGATTTGGCCAATGGCAGAAATATGATGCTGTGCCAGATGTGTTCTTGGTTGGGGACAATGTACAGGGGTCATCAGAGATAGCCCTGCCCATACCTCCTTTGTCCCATATACATCAGAACATGTCACACAGGCTGTTTGAAGTTCTGTTCATAGCTGCAAGCCCAAACTTTTCTCTACAGCTGATCTGGGAGATAGCTGGACCATGCTAGTGCACTAAGCACCACACTGGTGGGTTTTTAATGCACCACTCCTTCTGTCCTCTGGCCATTTCTGTCCCTTGTCTCTGAACACAACTTATAAGTCATCTTTTATTAATAACCTGCCCAGAACTCAACAGAGTACTCTATGACTAGATGGCATGGGATTGGTGTCTCACATTAGCATATTCACTAATGATTTGCAAAAACTTCTTTAGGCAGTACTGATAGTTGCCCACACTTTCTCACCTAGGAACATATCTCACTTCCTACATTTCCTCCCATCTACTGGACTTTTATTTATATTATTTCTCTTTAGCTTGTTATCCTCTTCCTCCAAAGATATTTTCAGCGCAGATTGCTAAATTCTCTACATATTTTTATGTTTTTTCTTTCTTCTGAATAGTGCTTTTGGCTCTTATTTAAATGACATTATTTGCAAATATAATTAATGCACTGTGACTTATCTTGCAGGCCATTAATAAAGGTGCTGGTTGAGGGGAAAGAAGAAATAAAACCTGCTGATGCTAAACTTGCTACAGGGGGAAAAAGCCAAAATCAAAACAAACCAGCAAAATCTCTTTGTTGTACATCAGTGGTTTTACAACCCATATTACACTGTTCCCAAAGATAAGCCAGCTTGGCTTTCTTCTAAAAGCAACTATGTAAGACTCTGTAAATCCAACAACATTACATGTAAAGTTCCCCTCTTCATCCACTAGTTTGCTAAGAAAACCTTCTGTTTTTTCTTATAAAGCAGTGTATTTATGGGTATTGTTCATTTTGAGCTTCATGTGGCTCTGGTTTTCTCTGTCCTTTAAAATGAAACATGTAAACTTGCAGCCTCCCACCTTCCTCACCTCTGTATGAAATGGTGACCAGTATTTCTATGGAAAGATCTGGAAAAGGTCATGATCTAAAAACCATTCACTAGGAAATGCAGTGCGTGGCCTTGTCTGATGGTTAGACACTCATGCCATGAAGCACAAGAGGCTAAAAGCACAAAGGCAACTGAGACGCCCAATTCAGGTAACTAAGTAGCAATTCATCACTGAGTTACTCTGATCCTTTGCTCAGTTCTTGACTGTCTCTGTACCCACCAAAGCTTCTGGGAACTAAGTTTACCCCAGAGGATGCATTCCAGTCTCAAACTAAGTGTGCTCCTGCCTGTGTGTGCCTATGTCTCTACCAGACTATGCCTCACAAAAATTTAAGTGAAGGATCACTCATTCACTTTTATTTATTTAGGGCACTCTCCTGGGAGTTGTGATGCATCTTTAAATCTACTATTACCTTTGGTTACAAGCTAGGGCTTCTGTCCAGGTGTCAGATGTTCTAAGATTGCAGCCTAATTATGGGGCTGTTAAATATTCTGAGGTAATGACTCCCTGTTAAGAATCTCATGCTGAAATATGTATTTCCTTTATTCTCAGAACTTCACCATTAACTGACTTTTTAGCATTTACAATAGCCTAATTTAGGTAATCTGCTCAACTTTTTGGCCTCCATAAATTCTCTTTCAGGTTATGTCTTTGATCAAGTCAACAGCATGACTACAACTCATGGAGGCAGTGCTGGATGAGGTGTGCAGAAATTCCTGTCCTCAGGTTTGTTTCAGTTGTGCTATGACATGACTCAGCTTTACAGCTCAATGAAACCACTAGCATTCTGGGGTTTAAAGGTTTACATCAGAAATCCTTCCATTAACATATCCACTCAGCAGGTAGATATATTAATATGAGTGGGTGTGCCAAAATTAGCACTGCAGAATCCCTCCTGAGTATTCTTCCCTGCAAAATACTCCTCTTTAAGCCTCAAAACGTTTTTCTACTCTGATCTTTCTCAAGACACAGGGTTTTGCTCAATTGCTGTGTAACTAGGTAGATGGTAAAATTTGTAATTTTATACATAAATTTCTGGGGTATGAATTTTTGTCTTTGCTAGATGTTTAGGGTTTGGTTGGAGTTTACTGTATGCACAAGAAGAAAAAGAGTTGGGTATACTTTTTTTAATAGTTACTTTTTTAATGATTAATTCAAATAAATCTAGGTGTGGTACATTCACTAATAGCTTATACTTGCAGTCAAGATTAGATAGCGAAGTTGCTATGATGCTAAGGGATTTAAATTAACAAGAGATCTGCAGATCACTCACTAAAAATAAAGGCAATTCTTTCTGATCTCAGAGAGATAAATAAGTTTACTTATGGGACAAAGCAGTATATGAAAGGCTATTGAGACCTGGGAAGCAAAATCAAGTGTGAGGCAGAGTGCCCACAAGAGGGTAAGACTGAAAATCACTGTGCTCAAAGACTCCCCTTGCCAAGCATCACAAACACTGGACCTGTGTATTGCACCAGCACAGATTTTAAGAGGTAGCTAATGTTATGACCACTAATAACAATGACAGGCTAAGGTAACAGGAGTCTTTCAATCAAGCTATATCTTGCAAGTGAGAAATTAATTATCTTTGTACATACATCATTGCACAACCACACAGGGTGGACAAAGGTGAAGTGCATTTATAAAGGTAACCGATACCCAAAAAGGAGTAGAGTACCAAAACAGATTGGACTGGTCTGGTTTGGTATTTGCCATTACTGCGCAAACCTAAATAAAATTTCTATTTCTTACTTAACAAAAGGATCTCATTTTAATAGAACACAACACTCAAAAAGAAACCCCAAAATCCCAACACACAAAACTAGTAAGTTTGGTGCCTTGTTAGAGGGAAAGTCAACATGCCAGAGTTAGATCTGTTCAGTGTTATTATTCAGTCATTTTATGATTTTTTTTCATTTTTGTTATTGTGCCCTAGGCTTCCTTCTGATCTCTTTATTATTGCTATTATAAGCAAATTGTAACTGTTATTAATATCATTGACATGAACAAGAATGAGTTAACACTGGATAAAAAATATTGCTGCATTCAATAAACCAACACCTCTGTGTGCAAGGGAACTAGGACAAAGAATTTTAGTTTGGCTGAAACAGTTTTGACCTAAAGCTATCTCTACTGTTTTGTTTCAGGCCTGTCTCTGCAATATGACATTCATTATTTACCTACTGCAAAACAAAATCAGTGTTTTCTTTGTTGCTGTTGCCATAATTCAAATACAACTAGGTAAGAATTTCACTTCATTGCACAATCCTGTAGGAAATCTCTCTCCCTATGAAGCTACTCAATGGAAGTTAATACAGGAGGCCACTAATTTCATGTGAGTTTACTAAAGGTTTTTACCTTCTTTATGATTATAATGTAGGATTCTAGCTTTAGCCCTAATAGCCTCTGAAAAGGAGGAAATCAGGAACTGTGCTTACTGCTTACAGATTATCTTACACCAAGGTTTATGACAGGCACACACAGCAACAAATAAATCCAAACATGAAGAACTCTTTTCCTCTTCTGGACTTCTAAATTGAAGGATAGTATAGTCCCTCCAGACTGTCAAACTGTAGGCAAGTAAGAAAGAAAGATTACCTTGGAGACAATTTACATCCATCCTGCAGGTATGCATTGAGTGTCCCAGTTGCAGCTAGCAACAGTCCAAGGTATGGAGGTGAAGGTTTCATAGGTCTTGAAGAAAACTCTGGGTGGAACTGAACTCCCACAAAATATGGGTGATCTACAAGATAGATGTCAAAGAAAATTACATGATGTAGAAAGAAAGTAGAAAAACTGTTAGGAAAAAAGATAATTGAATATTTCAGTCAGGTGTCCAGAAACAGTATCAGCACGTGTGAATTTAAGGGTGAGGCCGCAAGAAACTTAACTTTTTCCCACAAAATGCTACTGACAACAGAGGCAGAAGGTTAGTAAGGCAAATAAAGGAAAAATCATCCTATGATTCAACCTTAACATGAACAATAATGCAAATAAGAGCTGAGTAATAAACCTGTCCCAACATGTAAGGGTAGAGGAAAGGGAAGGACAGCCACAAGTTTATATTTATCATGTTATTTTCATAATATTTTGCTTTATAATATATATTTATGCACATATATTCAGAACAGTAGGCTGCTTCAACTTCTCTTAAATCTTCAGCTGTTTCCCACTCAAAGCACCTTCATACTGCTGCTTCTGCTACCCTTCTGTCTTCTTCAAAAGATTAAAGTAGGAAGAATGTTTTGTACTCTTCCATGCTGAGCACGTGTTCCTTCTCTGAATATTGTGTTAAAGGAGTTAACATTAACCACTTTAGTGTCAGGACATTGGACAAAACTAACTAAAGATCTCCTCTAGTTTGACAATTTCTGAAATAATCCTAAACATTCAAGGAATTTCTTTGCAGTACACAGTAAGTGATAAGAAGAAATTGGGGGTTTTCTTCTAGGAAGATGAAGCAAATGGTCTAGTAAACTCCTTTCTGCTGCAATATCTTAAGAGAACCGGGATTCTAAATTTATTCCACATCTTCAATGACAAAGCACCAATTATTTCCTGTGGGGATATTTTGCTCAAAAGCTTTGCCTAAGATATCTGGAGTACTATTATTTCTATGCTCCTGCTCTAACCCACCCTACTCCCTATGATGACTGTCTTTAGGAATCAGAGTCTCCTTGCAGCCCATTGTGACATAATTCCCGGCTTTACTGCTGCTTTTCTCCTTTTCACAGTAACATGCAATTTCAAAATTCTGTCTGATTTATTTCACGATGCTCTCTATAGAAGCTGTTTCATGCAGGGCAGACAAAACAGCCTCCCAGTTGCAGCATGTGTAACATGTTCATCTATCAGGAACAAACTAAGCCAAGAACATCCATGTCAATTAGTAGATTATGAATTCACATGTATCCTTTGCTCTCAGATGACTATGGTGCAGTTGCTTTACATTCTAAGTAGGTGTCTATATTCCACACCTGGTTGAAAATTACAGCACTGTACTTCAACATACCATGGAGTATATAAAATAAATTCACAAGAGCATCATGCCACAAATAGCACTCCATAGGCCAAGAATGTATTCTTATGATGAATTTCTGTTTCTGTGCATGAAGTTGACCAATGACATTAAGAAAAGAAAAGGAAAAGATCTTGTAGAGTAGCCTGCATCTTCAGGTGCCTGATACTCATCTAGCCAACAGTGACTTAACAGCAAGGAGTTAATCAAATATACAATCAAAATCAGTAAGTTTGTTTTGAAAAGCTACTCTGTGTATCATTCAACAAACATAGACAGCATAGCTCCTTTTTGTTTCAGAATGTTTTAGAAAAGACAGTAAGTCCTACTTGGTAAAGTAAGTCCAAATCTACTAGATTTTCAAAGTATCAAACCCTCATCTCTCTGAATCACTTCTGTGAAAGAAAGGAGCTTGCTTTCTCTTTGATTTTCACTCTTTTTTTCCTATGATTCTAACCAGAGGGTGACTGAAAGAGACATAAAGCTATTGGAAGGCACCTTGGGAAATCTGTAGTTCTACCTCCTGCTCAAAGCAGGGACAAGTTCAAGGTTAAATCAGGTTGCTGACAGCTTTGTCTAGTCAAGTTTTGAAGGTCTCTCCTACAAGGATGAAGATTCCACAGTCTCTCTGGGTAATATACTCTAGTGATGTTCTCTACTTTGGCTATATTGCATGTGTACACATTTCATATCCTCAAGCAAACTGAACACATATTAGTTATTGGGACCTGACTAGGAATACTTGAGGGTGCTTAGGGAGTAGGGCAATGTCATTATGAAGCTGGTTTTTATCTTTAAAAGGTCAAGGTGATCATGAGAGGTCCCTGATGACTAGAAAAAGGCAGTCACCATGTCCTTCTTCAGGACAAAAAGAGGGATCAAAGGAACCACAGGACAGTCAGTCTAACCTCAGTTTATGGCAAGACTATGAAACAAATCCTCCTCTAAGGCATTTCCAGACACATGAAAGACAAGAAGAGAGTTTGGCACAACAAGCTTGAGAACAATGTCGTTGAATGCAAGGAAAGCAGTAGCCTGTGTTCTGACTTTAGCAAGGCTTTTGATATGGTTTCTCGGCATCCAAGTTGGAAGCTCTGGGCTATGGGTACACCACAAAGCATGTTAAAAAAATGACCAGACTGCTGGGTTCAAAGAGTAGTGGTGAGTGGTTTCAAGTCCAACCAACAGCATATTTGGAGACACTCAAAACTTGACTGATACAACTCTTAACTTGACCTATATTTGAAGCCTGTGCTGAAGCAGAGACAACTTAGCAGGACTAGATGACCTCTGAAATCACTCTATGATTCTACGTAACCAAAACCCCCTGAGCTAGAATTATGACTTTTGGGAAAGCAGCACGTTTGTCTCTGATAATCAAATACATGTATAATCCTTGCAAAGTTAAGACACTTCCTAATATACTCTGAATTTTCACCCATTATAATACACAGATGGAGTCAAAAGTATCCCCGACACAATCTTGACTGTTATGACAGCTAAATAGTGTGCCTACATGTCATTTAACAACCTATAGTTTATATGGTTTCAACAAATGCAAAAAAATAGTACAAACAATGAAACACTCACTCTCCAGTTCAATAATTTCCATTCTGTTCCCTTCCGTATCATGGCCAACAAATTTCAAACCTTTCTCTTCAAAGCAGTGAGTCAATTCTGGGTTCACCTGAAATATTCAAAGTAATAATAATTGCAGCTCTATTTATGTTTGGATTTAACAAAGAGTAGTACTTAATTATAATGTTTTTAGTATGCATACAAGAATGAAAGGAATTGGGAAAGGGTTGTGAATGTTTGCTTTCTTGTTTTAACAACTCTCTGGTATAGATTTATAAAAGTGGGCATGCTTATTAAATAAAGAGATGAATCAGTAATTTTAAAAGTTATTATGTAACATTCAAAAGATTAAAGCCAGGGTCCTTTCTGCTTACTGTTGTTCTGATTCTGAGTAGCTTGCACTCTTCCTTTCTTAAGTGACCCACTGGACTAGGCATAGAGACCAACCTCCTCTTTGAACACCGCATTTCAGTGGTTATGACACAAGCTATGGTTCAGCTCCTCCTTCAAACTGAAGAGTTCTGTGGTGAGTTGGCTCATTTCCTTGATGATGTTCTAACCACTCTAAGATTCAAACTTGAGCACATTTACAACCATCACATTCTCCTCCCACCTTTTAAAGAAACTTAATATTGTCTGATACAGTTACAGCACACACATGTATCTCTTGGTTCAGGCCCCTCTGGAGACATTGAAGGAGTTGGGTCCCTTTTGGACTATCTCAGAGATAATTCAAGGAGTATCTCTTGCCTGTCTCCTTGAATGACAATATTTTGAAAGTATTCAGACACCTTTCCTCAGACGTTCACAGAGGAGTGGACCTATACAAGGGACATACAGAGTGGGATGGTAGGAGCAAGTGATCTGAATTAGCCTCTGAGTTGTGGCTGACTAAAGTCTGCCTACATTTAGACCATAAAAGAACATGCACTATCCAAACATAATCTAAGCCTTTAAATAAGCCAAATTGGCCAGTGCATTTAAGGATTATAAACCTTTACCCTTCAGATTTCACAGGAAGCCAAGCCACATAATCTCTGGCACTGCAATGCCAGAATGTTTAGGGGCTGGACCACATGCAACATAGAAGGAGAGACTAGATGAGCTGGATTTGTTCAGCCTGGGAAAGAGAAGGCAAAGAGTAGATCTCATGGCTGTCTTCAACTATCTGATAGAGAAAACTGAGACAGACTCTGCTAAGAGATGCACAGACATGACTCTCTACATGAATTTCTCTTGAGAGAGATTCAAAACTAGATGGAACAAAATCCTCAGTGGCCTGATCTAATTTAAAAGTTGGATCATCTCTAAACAGGGAATTGGAACAAAAGACTTAGAGATGTTCCTTTCAATCTAAATTACACTATCTAACCATCACTAAATTTTGGTTTATGTTTATGTAAGAAATCTCCCATTAGCTTTAAGGACAAAAGTGCCTACATCAAGAGAAAAAATTTGCTCAGGCTTTAACTCTAGAGCACAAAATACATTAGCAGTGTTTACCTCATATCGATGCCTGTGTCGCTCCTCTACAAACATTCCACCACCATAAAGTTTCCCTGAATATACAACAAAAGAGAGAATAATGCTAATATGTTGTTTTAGTAGTTGTTACAACTATTTTTTTGTAATTTAAACCTCAAAAAGTCACATGCAAAACATAACAAGACACCATTCATCTCACTTCAGCTTTCTGTTTTTCCTGAGTGATGACTAATTTCTTTTAATTTAATGTTACCTGAGTTTATTCAGGATTCATATTCAACATTTCTTGACCAAAAATAGCTTAGGTAGACTACAGTCTACAGGCCATGCTTAAACTAATTTAAATTGTAAAGCTCAGAATAAAATAAAAACATGTTTGAGCAAACTAGCAATGCAAAATCCCTTTGAGGTTTTACAACAGTAGTACACAAAAGGTGCAGAGAAGGAAGCCTTTGAGTAGCACCTGTTCCATTTTCACAGATTATGCATGGCAGCTGGCATAATACCTCCAATGACAAACAGGGAATATTGCTTTTCTCTGTTTTCCTGATCTCATTACCCAAATGACTCTTGCAGTCCTCTGTGCATAATCCAGAACTCACTACATTTCACAGCAACAAGGAGTAAGTTAGAGGTTTGCAGTAAACCAGATTTTAATCATGTATCTCACTGATAGTCATGGCTCAACCTTTGCTGTCAATTTACCCTAAGGTCATTAGGAATATACTATCTAGCTTAGGGGTTGGTACAAGAACTAGACTGCCAAGAACATCTCCAAAAATTGTAGAATGATAGTACTACAATTTTACAAAAAGTGGCATACATGTTAATTTTAAGGAATCACTTTTCAAAACCATTATTTCCATTCAAGTTGTAAAGCACTGGAAATAAAAACTAGATTTCCTGAGTAAATTACCAGAGCTTTTTTTGCAATTCTTTGATAAATATCAACATCTAAGTAACTCATAACAGTGGTCAAGAGTAACAACACATGTTAATTTTTATTCACTCTTCGAAGAAGTTTTTAGGCCACAGAACAACTTGTACACATTGTGATAAGCATATCTATATCATTCCTTGGCAAATTATCACCCAGGTCAGTCAGATAACTAGCATGGGCATTTTCTAGAAAGGCAGATTTTTCATGAGATATGTGTTATACTTTGGTCTTCTGTTGAAGTAGATATCAATTTTAAAAGCTCAGAAGGACACATTCAGAAAATTCAACAAAGCTAAATATAGTAATAGCTCAGATCAATGTCAGGGCAGGGCAATATAAGAAATACATTGTCCATATTTCATCAATGGACAAGAAACTACTTTTTACACATTTACAGCATCATTTATATCACTACTGTATAACAGGCTGATTAACAGGAGACAAGTATTACTTCAATTTTAAAATACACATAGATCGAATTAAATAATTGTTCTACATTCTGATTGCTTTTATTTTGTTATTTGAAGCATTCTGTTACAACAAATCATTTTTCTTTCCTACAACAAATAATTTGCTTTCCCAAAACAAGACTGTTTCCAGGGCCAGAATAGGCCTTATGGCCGTGCTGGATCAGAGACTGGAGTTCAG